>NC_034188.2:26907602-27030102 GCF_002021735.2 Oncorhynchus kisutch
CTCTGGGAATGAATGTCTGTGCTCATGGCGTTATTCAGCACAAGGGCAGAATAGGACATTCTCAAGGACCTAGGCACATTGACTTCCTTTGTCTCCTCTCAACTCTTCTCTCTCTCTCCCTCCATCCTCCTCTCCCAGTGTGATCATGACTGGGGCCTACAACAATTTCTTCCGGATGTTTGACCGGAACACCAACCGTGACGTGACCCTGGAGGCGTCCAGGGAGAGCAGTAAGCCCCGGGCCGTGCTCAAGCCTCGGCGCGTCTGCCAGGGCGGGAAACGACGCAAGGATGACATCAGCGTGGACAGCCTGGACTTCACCAAGAAGATCCTGCACACGGCCTGGCACCCCACGGAGAACATCATCGCCATCGCTGCCACCAACAACCTGTACATCTTCCAGGACAAACTCAACCAGGAGATGCATGGCTGAGAGAGAGAGCAGGAGGCTGGAGACGTACACACACACACACACTGATGCAAACATTCATTCAGACAGTAAGGCAAGCAAGAACATATGCACACATACACACACACACACACTCTCTCTCTCTCTCTCTCTCTCTAGATGACAGGGAGATGCTGTAAAGACACACACTCTCTCTCTCTCTCTCTAGATGACAGGGAGATGCTGTAAAGACACACACTCCACAGTTCTCAGTGGATGGACCGGTCCACCCTAGGACCAGACAGGGGGAGCTGGATAACCCAATAAGAATGATGCTGGATTATGGTTTATGGAATTCTAAATCATGGATGTGTTCACTGTTGACCTCTGGATTGTGGCTGATCTGATGGTGTTTGTTTTGCTATTGGTCATTTTTGCATTCTGAGGGGTTTGACCTCTTGACAGGAGGAGCTTTCACATGTGTCTGCCTTTTTCTGATCATCTGCCCTTCTTCCCCTTCCTCCTCACTCTGTTTCTGTACATGTCTGTGCTCAGTCCTCTCCTACATTCTGGACTGATTCTTGACGTTGGTGTAAAAAACCCTTTGTGGTTCCTGGTGGTAACTAGTGGAAGTGTTTGCGGAATGTTTGAAGTCTAATTAGTTTTTTTGTTAAATCATGTTACATGTTACATGATTTGAATTATCATTAATGATGATGATGATGGTGATGGTAAAAGTGATGACAATGACAGTTAAAATGGTACATGAGACATTAGTAAGTAGGACGTTGGGTTCCACAAGGCTGCCTGTCACACCTAGGTGACATTTAATCCTGATGTTTCAGTTGATTGTGAAGACTGCTGGGGAACTTGGCTGTGTTGTGCTACTTTGCAATGAAACACAAGGAATGAAGCAAAAATCAAGTCCAACAATCAAGCAAAAAATATGCTGCATGATGGATTTTTTTTTTGTTTATATAAATTTACTGGCTGCCTTTCTAACCATAAACAGGCTGTAAAAAGGCTTCTGGAGCTCTGCCTCTACACAGCACTAGTTACCATAGACAACAACAAAGAGCTATCCTTTTGTTTGTGTTTACCGGACACAAAAAGCATGTTTACCAGTGTTCAGTTTTACGGTGTACATTTGAAATGAAGCCCAAATAATACATAGTTTTACATGAAGATACTGAACCAGAGGTATGGGGAATGTTTTATCAACGTTGTAAACTAAACTGTTAAAGGAATGTTTTATCAACGTTGTAATCTAAACCTTTAAAGGAATGTTTTATCAACGTTGTAATCTAAACTGTTAAAGGAATGTTTTATCAGGGTTGTAATCTAAACCTTTAAAGGACTGTTTTATCAGGGTTGTAATCTAAACCTTTAAAAGAATGTTTAATTAACGTTGTAATCTAAACCTTTAAAGGAACGTTTTATCAGGGTTGTAATCTAAACCTTTAAAGATATGATTTATCAGGGTTGTAATCTAAACCTTTAAAAGAATGTTTAATCAACGTTGTAATCTAAACCTTTAAAGGACTGTTTTATCAGGGTTGTAATCTAAACCTTTAAAGATATGATTTATCAGGGTTGTAATCTAAACCTTTAAAAGAATGTTTAATCAACGTTGTAATCTAAACCTTTAAAGGAACGTTTTATCAGGGTTGCAATCTAAACCTTTAAAGGGCCTGAATGGTATCTGCTGTATATTCAACTCTTTTTGACATTTCTAGGTTTGTTGTTTCGGATCAAGAACCAAGAGTGCAGAGCCGATCATCTCTGATGATGGTGTTCATGGCAACAAGAGAGAGATTATTAAACTCTTCCCTCTAGCCTTTGAACAAATTCAGATTTTTTTGGAGAAGTTATTGTTAACTTCTGTATTTTTTAAACATCTGTCACTTGTGTTTGATTTCATGTCCTGCTGCCCTGCCATTGATTCACATATGTTGTGTTCATGTATTTTCAACGGGAAAAAAAATCTCATGAACAATTACGAATATGTTAATGTTATTTTTTTTTCTGAATAAAGATTTCAACAATATTGCATCCTATGGGTTAGGGTTAGGCTGTGGTGTCTTTCAGCAGCAGCACCACTTCCAGCAGCATACCACCCTGCATACCACTGCTGGCTTGCTTTTGAAGCTAAGCAGGGTTGGTCCTGGTCAGTTCCTGGGTGGGCCAGTAGGAGGCACTCTTTCCTCTGGTCTAAAAAAAAAATCTAAATTCCCCAGGGCAGTGATTGGGGACACTACCCTGTGTAGGGTGCCGTCTTTCGGATTGGATGTTTAAACGGGTGTCCTGACTCTCTGAGGTCATTAAAGATCCCATGGCACTTATCGTAGGGGTGTTAACCCCGGTGTCCTGGCTAAATTCCCAATCTGGCCCTCAAACCATAACAGTCACCAAAATAATCCCCAGTTTACAATTGGCTCATTCATCCCCCTCCTCTCCCCTGTAACTATTCCCCAGGTCATTTGCTGCAAATGAGAACGTGTTCTCAGTCAATTTACCTGGTAAAACAACAGATAAATAAATAAATAAAAATTTAACTTCTGTAGCTGTTAAATAATCAATTCCAATATGATCACTATTCAATCAGTTAACATTGATGTATAGTGAGTGCTATTAATTTATTCATTGCTGTTTGTGTACTTTATAGGTGTGTAGCTGCAACATTAGTCTTCATATGGATCAATATACACTGCTCACAAAAATAAAGGGAACACTTAAACAACACAATGTAACTCCAAGTCAATCACACTTCTATGAAATCAAACTGTCCACTTAGGAAGCAAAACTGATTGACAATACATTTCACATGCTGTTGTGCAAATGGAATAGACAATAGGTGGAAATTATAGGCAATTAGCAAGACAACCCCAATAAAGGAGTGGTTCTGCAGGTGGTGACCACAGACCACTTCTCAGTTCCTATGCTTCCTGGCTGATGTTCTGGTCACTTTTCGAATGTTGGCGGTGCTTTCACTCTAGTGGTAGCATGAGACGGAGTCTACAACCCACACAAGTGGCTCAGGTAGTGCAGCTCATCCAGGTGGCAAGAAGGTGGCAAGAAGGTTTGCTGTGTCTGTCAGCGTAGTGTCCAGAGCATGGAGGCGCTACCAGGAGACAGGCCAGTACATCAGGAGACGTGGAGGAGGCCGTAGGAGGGCAACAACCCAGCAGCAGGACCGCTACCTCCACCTTTGTGCAAGGAGGAGCAGGAGGAGCACTGCCAGAGCCCTGCAAAATGACCTCCAGCAGGCCACAAATGTGCATGTGTCTGCTCAAACGGTCAGAAACAGACTCCATGAGGGTGGTATGAGGGCCCGACGTCCACAGGTGGGGGTTGTGCTTACAGCCCAACACCGTGCAGGACGTTTGGCATTTGCCAGAGAACACCAAGATTGGCAAATTCGCCACTGGCGCCCTGTGCACTTCACAGATGAAAGCAGGTTCACACTGAGCACGTGACAGACGTGACAGAGTCTGGAGACGCCGTGGAGAACGTTCTGCTGCCTGCAACATCCTCCAGCATGACCGCTTTGGTGGTGGGTCAGTCATGGTGTGGGGTGGCATTTCTTTGGGGGGCCGCACAGCCCTCCATGTGCTCGCCAGAGGTAGCCTGACTGCCATTAGGTACCGAGATGAGATCCTCAGACCCCTTGTGAGACCATATGCTGGTGCGGTTGGCCCTGGGTTCCTCCTAATGCAAGACAATGCTAGACCTCATGTGGCTGGAGTGTGTCAGCAGTTCCTGCAAGAGGAAGGCATTGATGCTATGGACTGGCCCGCCCGTTCCCCAGACCTGGATCCAATTGAGCACATCTGGGACATCATGTCTCGCTCCATCCACCAATGCCACGTTGCACCACAGACTGTCCAGGACTTGGCGGATGCTTTAGTCCAGGTCTGGGAGGAGATCCCTCAGGAGACCATCCACCACCTCATCAGGAGCATGCCCAGGCGTTGTAGGGAGGTCATACAGGCACATGGAGGCCACACACACTACTGAGCCTCATTTTGACTTGTTTTAAGGACATTACATCAAAGTTGGATCAGCCTGTTGTGTGGTTTTCCACTTTAATTTTGAGTGTCACTCCAAATCCAGAACTCCATGGGTTGATACATTTGATTTCCATTGATCATTTTTGTATGATTTTGTTGTCAGCACATTCAACTATGTAAAGAAAAAAGTATTTAATAAGAATATTTAATTCATTCAGATCTAGGATGTGTTATTTTAGTGTTCGCTTTATTTTTTTGAGCAGTGTATTTGAACTAGATCACTGAAACAGTCCCGAGGTGGATGAGTCTCTGTGTTGTAGTCTTGACCACCACCTAGTGGTAATACACTGTCATTACAACAATGAAGCCAAATCCGAACTTTGTATGTGTGATTGCAATAACCCTTCAGGAAGGAGAGGTTTACATTTCCATGATTGGTTTATTGGTCACGGTAGAGTAGAGGGTTACAATAGTGACATCACATCCTGTGACAGTGACCTCATCATTAGAGGCCTGCTGCAAACTGGAACTGTGGGATCAGATCAGAACAGAACGGGGCAAAAATCTATTTGGACACAAGTGCACTTTGTTACAGGTCAACTATCGGAGGTTGAATATGTCATTCTCTGTAAAGAGAAACGCTGACACAATTTCAGTAGCCTATACGCTGCTAGGTTAATGTGGCATCAGAACTATTTACCAATGTGATTTGAATAGACAGGGCACTTAATATTCACAACAAGAAGTGTATCAACATGACAATGATTAAAGCTCAATATTTAAGGAGACAACTGGAACAGTTTAAGTCCATTTGTTTCTCCATCATGATCTTATAATGAAAAACTATTCAAGAACTGTACAATACGTTACAAGTATCTAAAATGAAACTGAATTAAGGCCTCAAACTGTTAAAAAAGGCAGTTCATTTTGAAAACACAATTCATACGTAAAACACAAACACTACTGAGTATATTAAATGTAGTTAAAAAGTCCAACTTTTACTTCATATGTAGACTAAGTCAAACAACAGACAAAAAAATGTACAGTAAGGCCTAGATTCAATCAGATCGTTAACCAGCGGATGTTTTGGAGGTGTCAGAGGTGGAACTGCGTTGGAGCTGTCAAATCAGTGAGCGGCTGCTCTTGATCATTGTCACGAAGCCACACCCGTTCCACCCGTCACACCCGTCACACCCGTCCCACCCGTCACACCCTTCCCACCCGTCACACCCTTCCCACCCGCCACACCCTTCACACCCGTCCCACCCGTCACACCAGTCACACCCTTCCCACCCGTCCCACTCACGTTAGAAGTTCAGAATGAGAACGTGAAGGCCATATAGAAATAATTACGCTCAAATTGAAAAATCAATCAACTAAATAATGAGGATTTCATTTCATTACATCTCATATTCCAGTGTTCCAACTTGTAAAACAAAGCTGCATGGGATTTCTCTTAATGCGACTCCATACAGCCAATGGCAATGTCTGCTAGGTATAATACCAGGAGCCGCTTGTGGATTTGACAGCTCTAACACAGTTATGCGGGTGTCGGCTAGTGCGAATATGATAGAATTTAGCCCTTAGTGTCATGGATACAAACAGCAGGCCTATATGGATGAATGGCATGCAGAATTAGACATTTGGACTGCATGTCAAGAGCAAGTCAATAAGCTTATTGGCCACAATGTTGATCGGCATTGTCCCACACACTTTCTCAAACGTTGACAGACCGAAAACACTGGCTATGAATGAGGAGGTTGAGGTGGTGTGTGTATTTGTGTGGAAGTGATTGTGTTTGAGGTGTATGAAAGTGTAAAGTTAGTGTAAATTGTCTCCCTCCTTTGTAATCCAGTGGTTCGTTATGTTATGTGATATTATCCTATCCCACCATGACTCAGCAGCTATGAAAACACACACACACTACAAACACACACCCATAGTTTAGCCATAAGCACAATTCAACTATGATTCTAAGCTGGTTTTACTAGTCTACAGTAGGGGCTCATAGAGCACGCACACACACACACACACACACACACACACACACACACACACACACACACACACACACACACACACACACACACACACACACACACACACACACACACACACACACACACACACACACACACACACACACACACACCACTAGAAGCAGTTGAACCGCGGTACTGGAACTCCAGCATAGTCTTACTGACAAACCTTTATGTGATTGTGTGTATATTCCCAGTGTACACTCCACATAGTGTACACTCAGACACTCCTGATAGTGGTCGACATGATGCATTACTTACAATCCATACTGAAATGAGTTCTCTCAGTGTACACTTACACACTGCGCATAGTGTACACTTATACACTCCACATAGTGTACAGTCCTCTGCATTTATCCACCACTAGCCTTGGTCTAATCCTCCTCTGCCCTGTGTGGTCTGTGTCTCAGTGTCCTGCTTCAGCCGTGCGGTGAGGAATGGGTTGAAGAAGAAGTCAAAGGCAAACTGCAGTGCCTCCTGGGCCGTGTGCCTCCAGTCGTGTTCTATCTTATACTGCCTGCCGCTGGGCACTCGGGCGTCCGCACACATCAGACAGTGGATGGCCTTCAGCTCAAACACAGGCCACTTGGAGCCCAAGCGTCCTTCTAGAACCGTACTGAACTCTACCAAGCTGCCAGCGCTCAGGTGCAGCAGCACTGGGCCAAACTCACTACTGGCCTTCAGGACGATGTCCTTGGTGGCGTCTTCGTCCTCTATGATGGTCCCGTTCTTACTCTTCCTCTCCAGGGGCATGCCCAAGGTCACCTCGAACTTGTGGCGGTCGAAGTGCTTCACGTGGCACTCGTGTTTGGCCAGCTTTTTCAGTTTGCATAAGGGGTCTTCTGGAAGAGGTGTGGGAAGGGCCTGGTGAGGGGCAGTGGGGTCGGTGGTGTTTTCACAGAGGGGATAGGCCTCACCATAGAGACATCTCATCCAGTTCCCTACGGACACAGGAAGTAGGCCGATGATGGACTGGGCTCCGTTCTCGATGTCGGTAATGCGGGCGTATTTGAAGCGTCCTGTCCAGGTGACCCGGTGGCCCTCCAGGTGAGAACACAGGATCTGGGTTTGGGCCATGTTGTATTCCTTCCAGGCCTTGGGCCCACACAGGTTACTGTACTCCGGCCACGTGAGGGTGGAGTTATACACCTGTTCAACACACATTCACATTTGGTTCAACTTTATTTTGAGATTGTTAATGTATTCCATTTAATGCTTTTCATACACTTACTGTATTCTTAATGTTGTTACATTTGAGCACTGTAAATAGTACTCTGTTGTAAATAGCACTCTGTTGTAAATAGTACTCTGCTGTAAATAGTACTCTGTTGTAAATAGCACTCTGTTGTAAATAGTACTCTGTTGTAAATAGTACTCTGTTGTAAATAGTACTCTGTTGTAAATAGCACTCTGATGTAAATAGTACTCTGTTGTAAAAAGCACTCTGTTGTAAATAGTACTCTGTTGTAAATAGTACTCTGTTGTAAATAGTACTCTGTTGTAAATAGCACTCTGTTGTAAATAGCACTCTGCTGTAAATAGTACTCTGTTGTAAATAGTACTCTGTTGTAAATAGCACTCTGCTGTAAATAGTACTCTGTTGTAAATAGCACTCTGATGTAAATAGTACTCTGTTGTAAATAGCACTCTGTTGTAAATAGTACTCTGTTGTAAATAGTACTCTGTTGTAAATAGTACTCTGTTGTAAATAGCACTCTGTTGTAAATAGTACTCTGTTGTAAATAGTACTCTGTTGTAAATAGCACTCTGTTGTAAATAGCACTCTGTTGTAAATAGTACTCTGTTGTAAATAGTACTCTGTTGTAAATAGCACTCTGTTGTAAATAGCACTCTGATGTAAATAGCACTCTGCTGTAAATAGCACTCTGCTGTGAATAATACTCTGCTGTGAATAATACTCTGCTGTAAATAGCACTCTGCTGTAAATAGCACTCTGCTGTAAATAATACTCTGCTGTAAATAGCACTCTGCTGTAAATAGCACTCTGCTGTAAATAATACTCTGCTGTAAATAATACTATCACTCTGCTGTAAATAGTACTCTGCTGTAAATAGCACTCTGCTGTAAATAGCACTCTGCTGTAAATAATACTCTGCTGCCAGCAATTAGATCTGCTTCTGTCATTCTGTTGTTCTTTACTATGTAAATATGCTAGAACCTGTATTTTGTTTTAATTAGCGCTTTGGGCATAATGTAGCATAATGTAGTAAACTACTTCTTGTGATTACCTTCATGCCTTCTGAGCGGTAGACATACATCCAGCAGAACATCATCAAAGCACTTAGCCACACCAGGATGAGCTTCACCACGCTGCTTCGTGACAGGAACCGTGCCACCACCAGCGGGTTCAGGCTGAACCGCATCCACATCCGCAACACAAACGGGACCGTGCAAACAGTCAGAGTCACCAGCATCTTGGTGATCTCCAGAGCCATGAACCACTGGAGGACCTTGAAGAGCAACATGGCCGCCAAGCCTAAGGTGAGGACAGGCAGTGCGAACAGGAAGAGGAGGTAGCCCGCACAGGTCCGAATCAGACCGATGGTGGAGGAGGAGTGGAGCAGGGCCAGGCAGAGCTCACACCAGACGAAGCAGACCATGTAGGGTACGAGGCAGAGGTAGGTGCCCCTGAAGCCCCTCCGCTGGGCCATGCGGAACAGCAGGTAGATCAGGTGCCCGTAGAGAAGACACGGCACGCCCACGTTCAGCGCCACCATCTCCCCTAGCGGCACCGTCACAAACGTTGTGCCTAACACCCGCAGGAACCAGACACTATCAGGTAATAGTTGTGTAAGGGCACAGACCCCCGATAAGACCTCTGTGAGCAGGGCGCGGCGGGCGAAGAGCTCAGCGGAGGCTTGGAGGCTGAGGAAGGAGGTGACGGTGAAGAACAGGGCCACGGTGGCCAGCTCGGAGCAGGGGATCCAGGTCTTGTCAGCCACGGGGAAGGAGAAGACCACGAAGACCACTGACAGCAGGAAGTAGAGGTAGGGCTCCAGGTGGGTCCAGCCGAAGTTAGTCTCAGCTTGCTCTAGGTCCAGGCCGGGCTCAAAACGTAACAGCAGTTCTGTAAGGGCCCGGAAGTTCTCCCACGCCTTGGAGTTCTGGAAGAACAACACCAACAGCTCTTTACACACTGAACACTCAATATACAATGGTTGTTAGAGCCTCTCCTGCCCATGATATATGAGACAACATACACATGGCCATGTTCATATAAAGTGGCATCGTTTACATCGTTACCTAGCAACCCACTACCACTACTACTTTTAAAACTACCTGTAAGTCATCATTGAGTTCTGGAAGAACAACACCAACGGCTCTTTACAGATCAAGAACAACACCAACGGCTCTTTACAGAACAAGAACAAGAACAACACCAACAGCTCTCTACAGAACAAGAACAACACCAACAGCTCTTTACAGAACAAGAACAACACCAACAGCTCTTTACAGAACAAGAACAACACTGACAGCTCTTTACAGATCAAGAACAACACCGACAGCTCTTTACAGAATAAGAACAACACCAACAGCTCTTTACAGATCAAGAACAACACCGACAGCTCTTTACAGATCAAGAACAACACCGGTAGCTCTTTACAGAACAAGAACAACACCAACAGCTCTTTACAGAACAAGAACAACACCGGTAGCTCTTTACAGATCAAGAACAACACCAACAGCTCTTTACAGAACAAGAACAACACCAACAGCTCTTTACAGAACAAGAACAACACCAACAGCTCTTTACAGAACAAGAACAACACCAACAGCTCTTTACAGAACAAGAACAACACCAACAGCTCTTTACAGAACAAGAACAACACCAACAGCTCTTTACACACTGAACACACACATCCTATAGCTGTCATGGAATAACTTTTTACATACTGTCATGGGATAACAGTTACATACTATAACCATTTTCATTCTGTTTTCCAAGAAAACACCAAAGGTCAAGTACTCCCTAAATGAGAGTACTTGCTAGTTTGTTACAGGTTATCCTCTTTCAGTTCCTCTGCTCTAAGGCCAGAGCCGTGTGAAGGGTATCCCACCTGGAAGACGCGCAGTGTGCAGATGACCATGGAGAACAAGGACAGGTAGAAGATGAGCAGGGGGATGAGAAAGATGAAGAAGTCGATGGTGAGGTTGCTGATGATGAAGAAGAAGATGAGAGCGTTGATGTGGTGCGTGGGGATGAGGGCACTGAGCCACTGCATGCCTGCCCGGGACGCCCAGTTAATCAGGTGCTCCTTGATCTCCAACAGGGCATGTAGGGGGAACTTCAACACCTAGGGGAGAGAAAGGGAAATGGAGAGGGAGTGACAGAGAGCGAGACCGAGAGACAGAGAGGGTAAATAGATGAGCAAGATAATTATATCTGTGTGTGAAGATGTTATGAACACATGCATTCCCAGAGAAATAAAAATGTTCAGACCTTCTTGTGAAGGGGCAAGTCGTCTGGGTTCTTCACAGCTTCATCATCGTCATCGTCACCGCCGTCCCCAGCCATAGTGGTAGAGGGGGGGATGCCCTGAGCGTACTTCTTAGTGGTCTCTACAAAGTCATCCAGACCCACGTCATAGCAACTGGCTGCAGAGACACACACAGAGAGGTAGTCCTTACTCACTATTACATTACCTTTCCATTTGATTCTATAGCACATAAACACACACCAACCTTTGCTGGTGACGAGGCTCTCCAGAACTCTCCTCTGTTTCTGCATGGAGCTGGATATGGGGCCCTGGGTGGCAGCGTCATCTTGGGATGGAGGAATTACAGAGAAACACAAAGTTTTTACTAATGTGCACCATTTGGTAACATGATGCCTCGCCGTCTTAGACTCCCAAATAGCAACATCCACAAAGGGGCAATAGCAGAGGTTCTCTTGTTGTCTTCTCATTTGAGTTGAAAGTAAAGAAAAATCCCGTTTTGGTTGTCTCCCCTTGCTAGTTAGCTGGCTAACATAGCCAATAAGCTAGCTAGCCTTTTAGATTCCCACATCTCCATGTGAAATAATCAGATTTATAATGAAATAATATGCTCTGGTAAATATAATATTATTGTACTTGCCAGTGTAACCTACAACATTATCCCAGTTTGATATGCTGCATGAATGTATTCGCTGTCATATCAGCTAAAAATAGAATGTAAACAAAAAGCACATGGCTACAGCTGTTTTTACAGTAACAAAAATTGCCTAGAATCACGTAGAATTACTTTTTGGGGGGGATTCTAATAACGATACAATGTTGTTTGGTTTATTGTTTGAACCGACGCTGAGATTATAGTTGGTTATCAAAGCAAAATATAGTTCTTATTAGATGCAGCAGTCTAATGCCAAGCTCAACCAAAACAGAACAATTTTGAAGTTGAAGTGATTGAGTGTATATTTGTGTCCATATACAGTACCAGTCAAAAGTCTGGACACGCCTACTCATTCCAGGGTTTTTCTTTAGTAGTCACCTGGAATGCATTTCAATTAACAGGTGTGTCTTGTTAAAAGTTCATTTGTGGAATGTCTTTCCTTCTTAATGTGTTTGAGCCAATCAGTTGTGTTGTGACAAGGTAGGGGTGGTATACAGAAGATAGCCCTATTTGGTAAAAGACCAAGTTCATATTATGGCAAGAACAGCTCCAATAAGCAAAGAGAAACAGTCCATCATTACATGAAGGTCAGTCAATCCGGAAAATTTCAAGAACTTTGAAAGTTTCTTCAAGTGCAGTCGCAAAAACCATCAAGCCCTATGATGAAACTGGCTCTCATGAGGACCGCCACAGGAAAGGAGGACCCAAGCTGTGTTTGGAATACGGATACTATCATATTGTATACTACATACTTAATGAGTATATACTACATACTATTAGTTCATTTTAGAATACTGTAAACAAACGGTATCCTTTCAGTTGAGCGTACTAGCTCGTCACCTGTCTACTGGAAGTTGATGCTGTTGCTATGCAACCTCTTGCTAGCTAGTTAGCATAACAAATGACATTTTACGACTTCGGATGTGTTCTTAAATTAAATTTGGAAGCCAGAGTGCGCTCGTAAATTCAGAGCGCTGTCAGATTGTCCGTTTGTAAATTCAGAGCACACACACGCTTGGGCCGAGGAGTTGGGTTGATTTGAGCATTCTGACCTAACAACGGCAGTCAAGCACCCAAGCTAACGTTGGCTAGCTTGCTAGCTACTTACAGACATGAATGAGACCACTCTGACCATTTTACTCGCCCTAGCAGAGATGGTGAGGCAGTTGTCATGTTATCTAGAGTGTTGGTGACTAACTGTGCTGCTGGCAACAATTTAATTAATTTTTCCCCAGACGTTTACTGACATCGGCCACATTCAATGGGTGTTGAACGCTCGTAAATGCACTTTTCTGCGCTCTGGTACACTCAGAGGAGTGCTCTGAAATCTGAGTAGATTGCCGGAGCGAATTTACGGAACCACCCGAATGTCCATTGGGAACGCACAATGACTTTTCCATTCAGCTAAGCTAAGATTGACGGGAATAATCAAGTCAACAAACGTTGGGTAGTTAGTTAGCCTATAGTTAATATACTGGCAAGTTTGATGTGTAAGTAGCCAACTAACGTTAGGTAGCTAGCTAACATACCGGTACATACTGCTGTAATGATATGCTATGTGGTTCGTAAGGACAGTGTAGCTTTCAAATTGTCAGCCAACATAATTGGCTCTTTTCGCATACTAACTATATGCATACTATGACCAATAAGCATACTATATTCCTAATTCACATCACAAATACTACAGTTAGTGCTGTTAGTATGAGTATTCGAACACAACTCCAGAGTTACCTCTGCTGCAGAGGATAAGTTCATTAGAGTTACCAGCCTCAGAAATTGCAGCCCAAATAAATGCTTCACAGAGTTCAAGTAACAGACATCTCAACATCAACTGTTCAGAGGAGACTGTGTGAATCAGGCCTTCATGGTCGAATTACTGTAAAGAAACCACTACTAAAGGACACCAATGAGAAGAAGAGAATTGCTTGGACCAAGAAACGAGCAATGGTGTAAATCTGTCCTTTGGTCGGATGAATCCAAATTTGAGATTTTTTGTTCCAACCGCCGTGTCTTTGTGAGAACGGATGATCACCGCATGTGTGGTTCGTACCGTGAAGCATGGAGGAGGAGGTGGGGGGATGCTTTGCTGGTGACAATGTCTGTGATATATTTAGAATTCAAGGCACATTTAACCAGCATAGCTACCACAGAATTCTCCAGCGATACGCCATCCCATCTGGTTTGGGCTTAGTGGGACTATCAATTGTTTTTCAACAGGACAATGACCCAAAACACACCTCCAGGCTGTGTAAGGGCTTTTAGACCAAGAAGGAGAGTGATCGTGCTGCATCAGATGACCTGGCCTCCGCAATCACCCGACCTCAACCCAATTAAGATGGTTTGGGATGAGTTGGACCGCAGAGTGAAGGAAAAGCAGCCAACAAGTACTCAGCATATGTGTAAACACCTTCAAGATTGTTGGAAAAGCATTCCAGGTGAAGCTGGTTGAGAAAATGCCAAGATTGTACAAAGCTGTCATCAAGGCAAAGAGTGGCTACTTCGAAGAATCTAAAACATAAAACAGTTTTTTGGGGCATTAATTCCATGTGGATTATTTCATAGTTTTGATGTCTTCACTATTTATCTACAATGTAGAAAATAGTAAAAATAAAGAAAAACCTTTGACTGAATAGGTGTGTCCAAACTTTTGACTGGTACTTTATGTCATGTCAGTGTTCAGTACAGTACCTGGCTCAGTGTTGACGTGTTCCACGTTCTCGAGCATCTCAGACACTGCCACCCTTCTCTTCTTCTCTGGGTTGAGCTTCCAGTACATGACCAGAGCAGCCTTCCTCACTCCTCTCTCAAATCTGGTCTCCGTACACAGCTTCTTCACCTCCTCAAAGTTCTCTGACGTGATGCCTAATGGTAACCACAAACTCAACCTTAATGCCTCAAAATAAACGCTATGCACTGAAACAATTAGTTCAACATTCTCAATGACAGTTGACTCTTGATAGGTTCTTATCGTTTAAGTGCATACTCCATTTAATTGCACACTGTACTTTTTCAGATGCAATTCAAAAATATTATCTTGAATTGCTCTAGTTCGCCATACTGTTCCAGGGTGAAGTTTCCCCTAGGTACAGATCTAGGATCAGCTTCCCCTCCCCCAAACTGTAACCTTAACCATTAGTAGGGGGAAATGCTGAACTGATCTAAGATCAGAGCCTAGGGGTAACTACACCCTACACCTAACCATGCTTCCTGTTAGTGGTTTAGGCCGTGCCCCCTCATCACCTTTCCTGGTTGCTAGGCAGCGCTGTAGCATCTTGACTGCGTCCTTGCGGCCCTGTTTGGTGGCCTGCACCAGCCAGCTCACTGCTGTACAGTTGTTCACCTCCTCATCTCTCTCCTCAGCTAGGGCCAAGTAGTACCGGCCCATCTACACACAGACACAATATATAGCACCAACAATATGTGCACATTCAATGAAACTTGCCAGATGTGGGATGATGCAAACAATTCTAATCACACTAAATTAATCTGCAGTTCTGCCCACAATGACATTGGGTCCTTATGAAGACCCATTGTAGTTCATATGTTAGGACTATTCATGTTTGCTCTGGTGGTCTCTCTGAGGTGGACTATGGGTAATACTCACCCTACCCTGGGCTTTGGCATCTCCAGACTTGGCCCTCTCCTCCAGCTCCTCCACACTCAGCTCCTCCTCTGGCTCCTCTACACAGAGACACAACACCCATCTATTCATCATGATGGTTATTGGCACAAGGTTATTACATGGTGACTGGCAGCATTGATACATACAGTAACAGATGTTGCATAGCATTTTAGGAACCAACAGATGCATACAGTCTGACTCACACAAACAGTAGCAGTCTTGAGCTGTAGTGTTATTCATTCTTCATAGACAGATGCTAACTGCTCACAACAACTGTTACTGAACAGAGTCCACTTGAGTAGCGCCCCCCCCCCCCCCAGCCCCCCCAACAGACAGTCTCTCTAACCGTTACTGACTCCTGTCCTTCTTCCTATCTCCAATACCGTTTGTGTATTTGTGAAGGAAACATCCATCCTTTTCAACATCAAATTCATCATCTCCAGCAACATCATCATCTGTTTTGGAGTCAAAGAGACAGCAGAAGATAAATGTTTCAGATGACATCATCTGTAATCACTGATGACATCATCTGATGTGCATGATTGTGATTTTAAAGAACTATGAGTAGGCAAAGGATGGTCAAATGTGTTTTAGAGTCCTTGTTATACTATGTAGGCTAAGTGAGGTCTTGCTGTACTGTAGAAAGCTTCTAGAGGTGGTAAATCTGTGTTGTGTCACTAAGGAGCAGAGGGAACCGTCCGCATGTGCTGTGCTTCTACATCCATCCATCCCATCCATGCCATCGATTCCTGGCAGCATTGTGGACCTAGCCCAGCCCTACGCCTCAACCCTAAAATAACAGTTGAATAATAACAGCTACTCCTCACCCCCTGGCACTGACACAACACCAACACGTTTATCAGAAATATGTGGTATGGTTATTATTGTTGTCTGAGCTTTGGTGTGTTGTAATGTGTTGTGTTGTAATGTGTTGTGTTGTAATGTGCTGTGTTGTAATGTGTTGTGTTGTAATGTGCTGTGTTGTAATGTGTTGTGTTGTAATGTGCTGTGTTGTAATTTGTGTTGTGTTGTAATTTGTGTTGTGTTGTAATTTGTGTTGTAATGTGTTGTTTTGTAATTTGTGTTGTGTTGTAATGCGTTGTGTTGTGTTGTAATGTCTTGTGTTGTAATGCGTTGTGTTGTAATGTGTTGTGTTGTAATGTGTTGTAAAGTGATGTGTTGTGCTGTTGTCACGCTTGCTCCAGCTCTTCCCGCCTGGCACTCGAGGGCGCCAGGCTCCCCTGCATTACGCACTCCTGCCACCATCATTACGCACACGCCTTTTCCCGTCATACACATCAGCGTATTATTGGACTCACCTGGACTCAATCACCTGTTTATTACCTCCCCTATATTTGTCAGTTCCCCATCTCTGTTCCCTGCTGCTGCATTGATTGTCGAATGTCGCGTTGTTTTGCCCGTGTGCTGACGCTGTGCCTGTCTTGTTTCATGTCTGTTCTTCATTAAATGTTGACCCTCCGTACCTGCTTCTCATCTCCGTCGTCGGTCCTTACAGTTGCAGTGTAATGTGTTGTGTTGTAATTTGTTGTGTTGTAATGTGTTGTAATAAGTTGTGTTGTAATAAGTTGTGTTGTAATGTGTTGTAATAAGTTGTGTTGTAATGTGTTGTGTTGTGTTGTAATTTGTGTTGTAATAAGTTGTGTTGTAATGTGTTGTAATAAGTTGTGTTGTAATATGTTATGTTGTGTTGTAATGTGTTGTGTTGTGTTGTAATGTGTTGTGTTGTAATGTGTTGTGTTGTAATGTGTTGTAATAAGTTGTGTTGTAATGTGTTGTGTTGTAATAAGTTGTGTTGTAATGTGTTGTAATACGTTGTGTTGTAATGTGTTTTAATAAGTTGTGTTGTAATGTGTTGTGTTGTGTTGTGTTGTAATTTGTGTTGTAATAGGTTGTGTTGTAATGTGTTGTGTTGTGTTGTAATGTGTTGTGTTGTGTTGTAATTTGTGTTGTAATAAGTTGTGTTGTAATGTGTTGTAATAAGTTGTGTTGTAATGTGTTGTGTTGTGTGTGTGTGTGTCTCTTTGGCTGTACTCACCTGGCTGAGCTACTGAAGCCTGTCGTAGAGGGGTAGTAGGGGGGCTGACCGGGGTATCTCTAGCAGCACCAGCCCCCCTCCTCTCCTCAGCTGACCGGCTGGCAGCATTGAGCTGGGATCGTCCTGCCTGGGAGACAGGCCTGATGGGCTGCCGCAGGGGGGAGGCAGGAGGGGTGGAGAGGGAGGGCGAGGAAGGAGAGAGAGGGGGACCAGGATGAGAAGAGGAGGAAGTTGAGACCGGAGAGGTCGGGACGGATGAGGTGGATATAGGCAGGGTCAAGGTGGGTCTAGTGCCTTGGGTAGATTTAGGGGTAGCTGAGGGAGGGGAGGTGGGGCCAGGTTTCAAGGTGGTTGGGGTGCTGGGGGGTGATGGTTCCATGTCTGTAAGACAGAAGAGGATATAAAATAGTTTAAACTCGGCCTGGTGTAAATAACGTTTAACTTTTATAGATGGAGCTTTTCAGAATCATTCAAAAATCTTGTCAGTAATCAATCAAGGAAGGGACAACGATGCACGAGGGGCGTGCCATCTGGAAGTGTGGGTCTGTTGACACAGCTGCAGCAGAGCGGCCAGGGGAGAGGAGAGAGAGAGTGGCCGCATTGTCAATGTGAGGAGGACACCTGGTGCAGTGACACAACAGCTGCATGACACACTCCGCTCTTCTGCTCCAATCATTTAACTCTCACTGTCTAAGGGAGCCCATAGCTTCCCTTCAGGGCAGAGTGCTAAGATATGTCTCTCAATCCCAAAACATAGCTATGTGTCAGTTTCACTGCCTTACTTGTCCCGCAAATTGCCATATGGTCCAAGTTCAGCTATCCCAGCCAAACTCTAACCAATAAATTGCCTAAACACCATTCCTACTTCAGACAGCATGAAGATGCTAGCACAATAACAGGAGGTGACAAGCTGGTTGGCATGCAAGAGCTTGAGTGACCATGACGTGCTTTGCTGCAGTGCTGGGGATCTCCCCCAAGCCAATGAGTCCACCAGCAGGAAAGTCATTCAATAACATAGCTAATAAGCAAATGACACAGGTGAATCAATGTCTTAGAATGCATTATTAAAAGTTGGTGACCAGTTTAAAATCTAGTGGAAAACACAATAATATATTATACAAATATGCATTTAGAAAATGTGTTTATCTATAGCGCCTTATGCAGACACTCGTTTTAAAATCTATTATTCTGTCAACGACAAAGGAACCATAAATATGACCACGAGCTGGCAGTTCTGACTATGGTACAACCAGTGGTGGAAAAATAACCCAATGAGTAAAATAAAAAATACCTTATTAGAAAATGACTCAAGTAAAAGTGAAAGTCACTTAAGTAAAAGTCTAAAAGTATTTGGTTTTAAATATACTTAAGTGTCAAAAGTAAAAGTATAAATGATTTCACATTCCTTATATTAAGCAAACCAGACGGCACAATTGTTTTACATGTACTTTTTTTTTACAGATAGCCAGCGGCACACCAACACTCGGACTAGATTTACAAACAAAGCATTTGTGTTAGTGAGTCAGTCAGATCAGAGGCAGTAGATGACCAGGGATGTTCTCTTGATAAGTGAGTGAATTGGACGATTTTCCTGTACTGCTAAGCATTCCAAATGTAACGAGTACATTTGGGTGCCAGGGAAAATATATGTAAAAAATTACATGATTTTATTTAGGAATGTAGGGGGAGTAAACGTAAATATTTTCAACCATTGTAATATTAATGTAAAGTACAGATACCCCCAGAAACTACTTAAGTAGTACTTAAATGTTTTATTTACACCACTGAGTACAGCATGTCCAAAACAAAAATGTCAGCGTTATCCTCTCACCTTTGCAGTCAAAGACTCAATCGGTATTTCGTCTAGTCGATAAGACTCTGTTAGAAATGTCCAGTTTAAGTTGTTCAGGGCCTCGTCATCTCACTCCACAAGCGCATCTGTGATCAAACTCTACTTATATGGATGAGGGGGAACTCCTTCAGCACTACAGACATAATAAACGCCCACTTTCTGCTCCGCCTATGATTGGACGTTGTCATTGACTCATTCGGTGTCTCTTAATTTCATTGGCTAACAGATACAAGAAGTGAAACCATTTCCCGAGCTTTCTCTTTCAGCCATCATCAGTAGATAATCGAAATGCCTGTGGTTCAGAGAATACAGTAATTGGCTGATGACATTTGTACATATTTTCGTGGTTTGATGTGCCATAGCCTACATGCATTGATAAGCACCAAACCTCATACGTTCTGTTACGCTTAAAATTGGGAATGCTTCAGTCACACCATGTCATAAGAATTTACATTGTAAATGAATGTCCAGAGTCTTTCTCTTTTCATGTAAACGTTCCACTCAAATTTGCATAGCTCCTACCTCCCTGCTCGATTGCTCTTCCTGGTTACATCATTTGTTGTGGCTGTCTCCTTGGTCGCAGGTCTAAGTGCATTTCTAATATCCCGCAATGAACCTTGAGCTGCCGCTGAGCCCGGCGACAGTCGCAGAGGTATCTCCTATCTCCCTCCACGGGTTCGCTCTCGTCCCGGTCCTATCTACCTCCACGGATTCGCTCTAGTCCCGGTGCCCAGCTTGGGGGCGGGGGGTGAACCGGGAAGCCGCGACATTGCACCTAGCTCTGGAGCGATACAGGTGTTGTGCCGAAAATCTCCCCCCTGACAGAATTCGCCCCCCTCCCTCTTCTAATTTCCTTAATTTTGTGACTAGAGTCAAATACTTTATGTGGGCCACATCAGAGTCAAATACTTTCTGCAACCGAAATGAACAAACTGCAACCGAAATGAATTATTAATGTATGTGCGTTATTAACCATAGAGGGAGTAAAATGTTGGCAAGCAATAAACATTTCGGAACAACTATGGCTGAATTATTATCCTTACACTTTCAAAAATACTAGTCGAATAAGACATGGGAGAGATGACGAATTTTGTCAAAGAGATGTATTTATAGACTAATACAAACAGTAGCGGATTTAGGTACGGGCGACATGGGCAACCGTCCAGGGCGGGCGCGGGTTCTGAAAGGGGGGTTCGCCCAGGGCGCCACATTGAAACAAATAGCCAAACCGAAAACTGCAGACAAAAATGGTTTCTGCTACTAAGATCAGTGAAACGTAGGCTAAACTGACAACGGAGTGAAGAGCAGAAATCTCAACTAGCAAGCAAGTCGCAGCAATGAAGAACGCGAAGGGGGGGATTCTGGCAGGGGGGAGATTTTCGGCACAACACCGGCCGAGGATGGGACAACACCACCTGTCGCCTTGTCCATCCAGAATGTGGATGATCAGCAGAGGTGGGTCGGGGATGCCAACCTTTTTTGGGGGTTACCACTTGTGGATCTGCCACTGCATTAGGCTACATTAAGACAAAAGGCCAATTCGGATGTTATTTCCCTTTGCAGTTCATTTCATAATGTATTGACTCAGTTCTGATAACCATCTACTGCATTGTATTTAATTTAATTTAGCTTCTCAGAATTGTATGCGTCCCCACAGAGTCTGACCCTCATGGTACCAGGCAGTCCTACCTGGGTCAGTTGACCTCAGAGGCAAGACCTGAACTGCAGTCAGATGGTAAGAGCAGCCCATTTAAAACAATGTTAAACCTGCATGACTTTATATTGATGATGATTGTGTGTGTTTGTCTGCATATTCACAACAGCACCTCCACAGCCCCACCTGCTCCAGGATGACATGTCATCTCTCCATACCAGTGTGAAGCTCCTCATAGGGGAATCCCACAGTCCTGCCACCCAGCCCCTGTCTCCCCTCCCTCCCCTGGGCCTGATGGTGTCCCTGGACCCCTGTCTGCGTCTGGAGGAGGACCAGAAACCACTGGAGTTTCATACTCAGATTGAACCAAAAGGTGGAGAGAAAGCAATAACACTATTCTCCAGACACGCATGCAAATCGTAATGATACTGACAGTGATGATGTTTTTAAATCGTAATGATACTGACAGTGATGATGTTTTTAAATCATAATGATACTGACAGTGATGATGTTTTTAAATCGTAATGATACTGACAGTGATGATGTTTTTAAATCGTAATGATACTGACAGTGATGATGTTTTTAAATCGTAATGATACTGACAGTGATGATGTTTTTAAATCATAATGATACTGACAGTGATGATGTTTTTAAATCGTAATGATACTGACAGTGATGATGTTTTTAAATCATAATGATACTGACAGTGATGATGTTTTTAAATCATAATGATACTGACAGTGATGATGTATTTAATGGCTGCTGTTGTCTTTTGCAATAGAAATGGAAAGGTGGCTGGCCGAAGGGGAAGAAGAGGAAACCTCAGAGAGAGTTAACAGCACCCAGAGCTCCAACAACAGGATGATGCACACACACACACACACACACACACACACACACACACACACACACACACACACACACACACACACACACACACACACACACACACACACACACACACACACACACACACACACAAACCAATTGCATAACACAGTTTCTCTGGACGCCTTTAAGGTCGGAGTTCGCCCCCCAACGTAAAATACATTTATAAATTAACCCGACTTGCCATGGCTATTGATACGGAGATTTCTGCGCATGTGCATTTTTTTAAAAACGTAGCTGCTGCCCACTCTGCTACCTACGTAGCTTCTGCCCACTCTGCTACCTACGTAGCTTCTGCCCACTCTGCTACCTACGTAGCTTCTGCCCACTCTGCTACCTACGTAGCTTCTGCCCACTCTGCTACCTACGTAGCTTCTGCCCAATCTGCTGCCTACGTAGCTTCTGCCCACTCTGCTACCTACGTAGCTTCTGCCCACTCTGCTACCTACGTAGCTTCTGCCCACTCTGCTACCTACGTAGCTTCTGCCCACTCTGCTACCTACGTAGCTTCTGCCCACTCTGCTACCTACGTAGCTTCTGCCCACTCTGCTACCTACGTAGCTTCTGCCCACTCTGCTACCTACGTAGCTTCTGCCCACTCTGCTACCTACGTAGCTTCTGCCCACTCTGCTACCTACGTAGCTTCTGCCCACTCTGCTACCTACATAGCTTCTGCCCACTCTGCTACCTACGTAGCTTCTGCCCACTCTGCTACCTACGTAGCTTCTGCCCACTCTGCTACCTACGTAGCTTCTGCCCACTCTGCTACCTACGTAGCTTCTGCCCACTCTGCTACCTACGTAGCTTCTGCTCAGTGCTTCCACTGCTCCGCTGCCACTTCCCACTCATTAACATGGGGGGGAAACTTCATGTTGTACACTAAAGATTTGGTCGACGATTTAGAAATAGGCATTCCATACACATGCTCGGGCTGCCGAGAACGTTCGGCTGCCCAGAGGTGGAACCACTAGGTAGCCTATTCGCGTGGTACTTGCATGATCATTGAGAAGCAAAATAGCAGTTAGGTCCTGTGTGTGGTTAAAATGCCGATAATTTTTTTGAAGTGGGGAGTTGCATTATTTAGGATGGCACCTTTCCAACAAGTCAGTTTGTAAAATGTCTTCCCTACAATGGCTCAGCCTGAAGTGGAAGGCCACACAAGCTCACAGAATGGGGCCGATGAGTGCAGAAGTGCGTAGCGCGTAAAAATCGTCTGTCCTCGGTGGCAACACTCATTACCGAGTTCCAAACTGCCTCTGGAAGCAACGTCAGCACAATAACTGTTCGTCAGGAGCTTTATGAAATGGGTTTCCATGGCCAAGCAGCCACACACAAGCCTAAGATCACCATGCGTAATGCCAAGCATCGTCTGGAGTGGTGTAAAGCTCGCCACCATTGGACTCTGGAGCAGTGGAAACGCGTTCTCTGGAGTGATGAATCACGCTTCACCATCTGGCAGCCCGACGGACGGATCTGGGTTTGGCGGATGCCAGGAGAACGCTAACTGCCCCAATGCAGTGCCAACATAAATGTTTGGTGGAGGAGGAATAACGGTCTGGGGCTGTTCTTCATGGTTCAGGCCCCTTAGTTCCAGTGAAGGAACATTTTGACTCTACAGCATACAATGACATTCTAGACGATTCTGTGCTTCCAACTTTGGGGAAGGCCCTTTCCTGTTTCGGCATGACAATGCCCCCGTACGTACACAAAGCGAAGTCCATACAGAAATGGTTTGTTGAGATCATTGTGGAAAAACTTGACTGGCCTGCACAGAGCCCTGACCTCAACCCCATCAAACACCTTTGGGATGAATTGGAATACTGACTGCGAGCCAGGCCTAATCGCTCAACCTCAGTGCCCCACCTCACTAATGTTCTTGTGGCTGAATGGAAGCAAGTCCCTGCAGTAATGTTCCTACATCTAGTGGAAAGCCTTCCCAGAAGAGTGGAGGCTGTTATAGTAGCTAAGGGGGGACCAACTTCATATTAATGCCCATGATTTTGGAAGGAGATGTCCAGATACTTTTGGCCATTTTGATTAACTGTTTAGGATTTTTATGGTTTGTGGTTAGAAGCTGTTAAGAAGCCTTTTTGACCGAGACTTGGTACTCCGGTACCACTTGCCGTGTGGTAGCAGAGAGAACAGTCTATGACAAAGGTGGCTGCAGTCCTTGGCAATTTTTGGGCCTTCCTCTGACACTGCCTGGTATAGAGGTCCTGGATGACGTACTGGGCCATACGCACTACCCTCTGAGATAGAGATTTCTGGAGGGGTGGGCAGGGAGTGGGTGAAAACTGTATTTGCAGCTACGACCGCCCCCCGAAATGTAAACTCGTCAGCTAGACAGCCACTACAAAGTATAAACTACCGATCGCTGTCCATGGGGATGAAATGGCAACATGTCTATGCTGTCACCTATCATATTGATGATTGGCTTTCTGTGGTGCCAGGGCATGTAGCCTATAGCTTTGCTCTAGCTAATGTTTATTGGGTCGGCCTATTTGGTCATAATTGTAGTATTGGTGATCTATATCCGACTTACCTAGTTAAATAAAAGGTTAAATAAAATACAAATATATGAGTTACTATGCTGTTACTAAGCATGAATGTTATGTGTTATGTTACAACACCCAATTGGAAGTGCACATGCTCTTTTCTAACTGTACTCCCGTCTCCTGCCTGGTCATTTTCTCCACAACACAAATATTACAATCTTGTTCTCATGTTAAGCCTAATATTTCAGGAAGCTATACACACAGTGTAGCAATGATACCAATCATTTAATTACTTGTTCAGTGACTAAGGTTGGAAATTCAAACATTGCAGATTGTAAAATAAATATTTGATACAACAGCATATTAATCAGCTACCAATAATTTTTTTCATTGTATTCATACAACTGTCCTGTATAGGCTACCTGAACCTGCATGACATGAGCCGTTCTCGCACTCTCTCCCAGCTTGGATAGAAAGTTGTTGTGCATACCAACTAGTCTATTAATGCCAAATAATACAGTCCCTCACAACTAGCTAACTAGGGATTGATTCATTATGCAGTGAAGCCTATAGCTATATACCGTATTTAGGTGCTTATATACACTTATAAAAAATTACACATCAAATAGCTTATCAATTAGGAAAAAAAGTAGACTTGAGGATAAATTCAGCCACTATTTATTGTTGAACTTGCCTACACAAATGGACTGAAATATTCAAGGTAAATTTAATCAAATGAAATGAATTCCAACTTGAGAGACCCCATGTCATCTGAAGTCCTCATTGCTGCTTCTGTCTCTGTCTGTGTCTCTTTTTCTCTTTGTTTCTCTTCGAAAAAAGTATATCTGTGTCTGTGCTTCTCTGTTTTGAAGAGGCCCATAGGAGCTATATATATGCAACTGCGTTGCCGTGCATTTCTTTGTGCAAATGTTTTCACCACGGTCTTTAAGTCCAGGTTGCAGGCCCGACTGTTTTCTATGAGTATTGCCAACCCAGACATACTTTCCTGAGACATTGTACATTATATTGTATGTCCATTGCGTTGGACACAATTTAAACTTAGTCTTGAATGAGCTGTTTTTACCCTCCCTGTAACTGTCGCTTCCGCAAAGACATTTCTCTTCTGAACTAAAACTCCTAAAGAAGTACCTGAGAAGCATTAGGCTCTCGCTCTGATATGCGCTTCTGAACACCTGAGTAAGCACCACTCATTGCACTGGCGCCGTCGTAGCCTTGACCACGGCATTTGTTCACCCCTTTCAATCAGTTAAATGTTTTCTTTTCCAAGGCCCGAGGCACTCTTTAAGTCACATTCCTGAAGCCCAAGAAACTAACACTTAGCTTCCTAGAACATATGGAAATGAAAAAGGTTTATGAATAACGTTTTGGAGGTTTACTGTCAAAATGATTTATTAAATGAAACAAATAGACGTGGACACCAGGTGGTGGGCCCTCTGAGCTCATGGGCCCCCTACCTTGTGGGGGCCTGCTGGGGTGTCCGGTATGCCAGTGACATGCACACCTGCAGATACACATTACACACACTCTCAAACTCATTCATAAGAAGAGATGTGGAACATAATGAGTTATTCTTATTGTGAAGGCCTTCTCTCTCTCTTGAGCTCAGGTATGTTATTTTTGTGAACGAGAAGAGAAGCTGCAGCTGAGAGAGGAGCACCCGGACCTCCCCTTCACTGAGATCAGCCGCATGCTGGGGCTGCAGTGGTCCCAACTGGGCCCCAACAACGAGCAGGTCTGACCCCTCAACCATAACCTTTAATACCTAACCCCTCTCACCCTTATGCTCTGGCTGTACATTGCAGTGGTCCCAACTTGGCCCCGATGACAAGAAAGTCTGAACCCTGACCTCTAACCCCCAACTTGAAATTCTAACCGAAACATCCTATAACATCCTATATGTCTTCCTGTAGAAGAAGAACCAAGAGGCAGAGAAGGACAAGCAGCATGACATCACAGGGCTGACAGACTACCAGAACACTGAGGCATACAAAGCCCTGAGCAGGGGACCAAAGCTCTGTGGTGTGTGTTCAATGCTGTTTGTGTACAATGTTTGTGTAGTGTGTAGCATAGTGCCTAGACTCTAGGGTGTAGTAGTTATGTAATTAGATGAGCTCTATGTTGGTTGCTGTTGATGGTGTTTGTTGATGATTGTTGTTATGTTTTGTTGTCGTCAGGAACCCAGGGAGCTGACACTGAGATGGAGGAGGAGACCATGGCTCCGGATCCCATAGATGTAAGTAACTTAACTGCTCCTCTTTCTACACAAGCCATTCTGACCTTCACTTTGACCAGGGACGGGCAACTTTGATGGGGTGGGGGCCACAAAAAACGGAACTCATCATGAGGGGCAGCAGGGGCTCGTGTTCGTACCCCCCTCCTTACGAGCAAAACATTTTAGCTGCCCCCTTCGTGACAGCGAAGAGTTTGTAGTTTCGTTCTTCCAATTCTCCAATTCTGCACATTTTGCCATAGGGCTGAGAGAAACATTTGCAGTTTTACAGCTAATTTCATGCAATTCTGCACATCTTGCAATAGGGTGGAGGCAAATGTTTGCAGTTTTTAATATGATACCTGTTGATCAATGGGCCTTACCCTGGTCGGTAATTCGACCATGCTTAATTACTACAGCTCCCACATTCAAATTTAAGTTGAGACCCCGACTGAGTTCCAAAAACAAACATGTTTTTTGGTGAAATTGGTTCGAGGGCCTCTCTCTCTATCCCCCTCTCTCCCTCTCCCCCACTCTCTCTCTCTGCCACCCCCCCCCCCCCCCACTCTCTCTCTCTGCCACCCCCTCTCTCTCCCCCCCCCTCTCTCAGTCTCTCTCAGGGGTCTGACTGTAGTGATTTGTTCTGTCATACCTGTAATCAGTACTTCAGCTCTCTTCACAACAAGAAAGAACACCTTCTGGGCAAACAACATCTGCAGGCCCTCACAGGTCTCTGTGCGTGTGTGTGTCTGTGTGTGTGTGTGTGTGTGTGTGTGCGTGCAAGGCGTGCGTATGTGCGCGCGTGCATGCGAGTGAAGTGCATATCAGATTACGTTCTATGTGCAAGCCTTTATCATATTTGGAAACTGATGCAATAGCAGTATTTCACCATTAGATGGGTGTATAGGACTTAGTCAGTCAGGTTCTCTTTTTAAAGTGCTGTTCAGCATAGTTACTCCAATGAACAGAGACACAAATACATTCAAAGCCATAGTCTATACTGTAGGATTTTTGGAGAGTATGGTTTTGACATTGTGTGTGTTTCTGCTCAGAGGAATTTGAGAAGGACACAGGCAGCCAACAGCAGGCTCCAGAGATGGAGAGAGGCCCTGTGGAGGAGGAAGAGGAGGAGGATGATGAAGAGGAGGCAGAGTTGGCTCGTACGTTGGGTCTGTCCTCGCTGGACTTCAGTGTGCTGCAGGAGCTGCTGCTCAGACACATGAAGCGTAAGAGCTACTGACCAGCACTGACCACATTTACAACTTTGACACAAACAGTGTGCTGGCCTGTCAGCTCCACACCCTCACTCTGCAACCACTGCTGTTCCACACAGACAGAGGTGACAGAGAGAAAGAGAGGGACATGACAGATGGAGGGAAATAAAAAGAGAGAGACCGAAAGAGTGGGAGAGAGCGAGACAGGAAAGAGGGCAGCAGTTCTATAAATGAAACCTGATTAGTAGATTACTGCATCCAGTTGGAGGGGATGTGGGTGTTTACTGCTCGGGCACTTTCCATTCATACTTTCTGTGTAGTACCTTTGCTCTTGTGTTTCTGAATGCACACACACGCCCACACATGTTTGGTCTTACTGTGCTTTGTGGGGACCTACACATTTTTTCCCCATTCAAAATCTGATTTTCCTTAACCCTCAAACCTAACATTAACCCTAACCTTAACTCATAACCCTAACCCTAATTCTAACCCTTACCCTAAAATAGCCTTTGTCCTCTTGGGGACTTGGGAAATGTCCCCACGTGGGAGAATGTTCCTTGTTTAACTATCCTTGTGGGGATTTCCGGTACCCACGAGGATAGTAATATAAGTACACACACACACACACACACACACAAACACATGTTCCCATGGATTGGGTAATAAACTCAAGCCGGAGGTTTGGAATAATTTGCTTGTTATGAGGCCAATCCCTTTCATTGTGCTAATCTCCATCAGGGTGTTAGGTCTTCGCCCAGCCAGGACAGGGAGGGTTACAGATGGAGAACAGCGGGGCTGGAGCTAGCATCAGTTACTTAGTGGTTCATGGTCGAGATCACAGTAGTGTTTTGTTCCAGACAATAGACTCTCTGACCCTCCTACCAGCTCTATCATCCTTTCCTTGTCCCCGTCAGGTGGTGACTGGTTTAAAATGATAGGACAGGGTCCAGCCTCATGTTAGGTATTCACTGTATTGATGTCAGCTATTATACAGTTCATTCAAATCAGGGATCAGGAAGGAATGGCGATTAAGAAAAAGAGAGATGTCGACTATGGTAACAGAAATATGATTTGTATTCAATAGAAAGAGTTACAGTATTTACAGAACTGACGCAGCCCTGTCTCTAGGTAACAGGCTTCTGCAGAAACAGGCTCTGCCCATCGCTGCCCTGACGAATTGATGAGCAGAGCCGCACAGGAAGAAGGGAACCTCAGGTAACCATAGCAACCAGCCAGGGGTCGTGTGAGAACGGACAGTGACTGAGTAGATTAACATCTGTATGTGTCAGCAACATAATGAATGTGGCCCTAGTATCCACTACTTTGTAGGGAAGGGAGCAGTTTTTCAGAATGGAACCAAGCCTGAGTATCACAGCGCCATTTTGACAGGAGTGGTAACTTGTGACTGAGATGCTGCTGTGATAATGATGATAGATAGGATTTACATGGTGTTTTTCCAAGAGCTCAAAGAGCTTTACATTGTAACAGGAAGCCCAGCTCAGCCAGTGTGCTCATGTGTGATGTAGCTCCCTGCCAGATTGCAGTTTGGAGTGTGACTGTTTGAGGTTGTGGACAGGTATCTTTTATACTGATAACACGTTCAAACAGGTGCCATTAATACAGGTAACGAGTGGAGGACAGAGGAGCCTCTCAAAGAAGAAGTTACAGGTCTGTGAGAGCCAGAAATCTTGCTTGTTTGTAGGTGACCAAATACTTATTTTCCACCATAATTTGCTAATTAATTCATAAAAATTCCTACAATGTGATTTTCTGGATTTTTTTCTCATTTTGTCTGTCATAGTTGAAGTGTACCTATGATGAAAATTACAGGCCTCTCTCATCTTTTTAAGTGGGAGAACTTGCACAATTGGTGGCTGACTAAATACTTTTTTGCCCCACTGTATGTAAACTTCCGACTTCAACTGTACATATGAAGCATTACATCAATAATGGCAGGCTGCGACAGGGTGGAACTTGGTTTAACATTTGGAAAGGAGGTGATATTTCAGAGCCTGTACTGTACTGTGAACATTGACTTGGGAGAGAGATAGGGGTCCAGGAGATGATGTGTGTTTGGGGGGAAGGGAGATGGAAAGTGGATGAGAGGTGGGAAGGTATCAGTAGCTTCACTTGATTATCTAAATCTCCATGTAACTCAATCTCTCTCAGGTCCCATCTGAGCACTTTGGACTGTTTCTAATTAGTTTAAAGCATTAATGCTCATGAATATGTTAAGCTGATAACGTCACACACTCATGAATATGTTAAGCTGATAACGTCACACACTTATGAATATGTTGAAATCTTAAGCTGGTTATGTAAAGTGAATTAAGACAGAGGCTTGTTTCTACACTCAGCTCCTTTTAGCACAGACATAGAAATAGAACCGACAGTGTGTAGATCACCAGCAGTGTTTTTACACTCAGCTCCTCTTAGCACAGACATAGAAATAGAACCGACAGTGTGTAGATCACCAGCAGTGTTTTTACACTCAGCTCCTCTTAGCACAGCCATAGAAATAGAACCAACAGTGTGTAGATCACCAGCAGTGTTTTTACACTCAGCTCCTCTTAGCACAGCCATAGAAATAGAACCGACAGTGTGTCGATCAGCAGCGGGGTTTCTACACGCTCATCCCATTCCACAACACACAAGATGAAAAGGGTTAGGCTTGAAATTATACAAAGGCACACCTTCATTACCAGCCAATCTCTCTCTGCCCACCCCGCATTCAAACATCACACTACATTTTTTATTTATTTTTTATTTTAGCCAGGTAGGCAAGTTGAGAACAAGTTCTCATTTACAATTGCGACCTGGCCAAGATAAAGCAAAGCAGTTCGACAGATAAAACGACACAGAGTTACACATGGAGTAAAAACAAACATACAGTCAATAATGCAGTATAAACAAGTCTATATACAATGTGAGCAAATGAGGTGAGAAGGGAGGTAAAGGCAAAAAAGGCCATGATGGCAAAGTAAATACAATATAGCAAGTAAAATACTGGAATGGTAGTTTTGCAATGGAAGAATGTGCAAAGTAGAAATAAAAAATAATGGGGTGCAAAATAAATAAATAAATTAAAAACAGTTGGGAAAGAGGTAGTTGTTTGGGCTAAATTATAGGTGGGCTATGTACAGGTGCAGTAATCTGTGAGCTGCTCTGACAGTTGGTGCTTAAAGCTAGTGAGGGAGATAAGTGTTTCCAGTTTCAGAGATTTTTGTAGTTCGTTCCAGTCATTGGCAGCAGAGAACTGGAAGGAGAGGCGGCCAAAGAAAGAATTGGTTTTGGGGGTGACTAGAAAGATATACCTGCTGGAGCGTGTGCTACAGGTGGGAGATGCTATGGTGACCAGCGAGCTGAGATAAGGGGGGACTTTACCTAGCAGGGTCTTGTAGATGACATGGAGCCAGTGGGTTTGGCGACGAGTATGAAGCGAGGGCCAGCCAACGAGAGCGTACAGGTCGCAATGGTGGGTAGTATATGGGGCTTTGGTGATAAAACGGATTGCACTGTGATAGACTGCATCCAATTTGTTGAGTAGGGTATTGGAGGCTATTTTGTAAATGACATCGCCAAAGTCGAGGATTGGTAGGATGGTCAGTTTTACAAGGGTATGTTTGGCAGCATGAGTGAAGGATGCTTTGTTGCGAAATAGGAAGCCAATTCTAGATTTAACTTTGGATTGGAGATGTTTGATATGGGTCTGGAAGGAGAGTTTACAGTCTAACCAGACACCTAAGTATTTGTAGTTGTCCACGTATTCTAAGTCAGAGCCGTCCAGAGTAGTGATGTTGGACAGGCGGGTAGGTGCAGGTAGCGATCGGTTGAAGAGCATGCATTTAGTTTTACTTGTATTTAAGAGCAATTGGAGGCCACGGAAGGAGAGTTGTATGGCATTGAAGCTTGCCTGGAGGGTTGTTAACACAGTGTCCAAAGAAGGGCCGGAAGTATACAGAATGGTGTCGTCTGCGTAGAGGTGGATCAGGGACTCACCAGCAGCAAGAGCGACCTCATTGATGTATACAGAGAAGAGAGTCGGTCCAAGAATTGAACCCTGTGGCACCCCCATAGAGACTGCCAGAGGTCCGGACAGCAGACCCTCCGATTTGACACACTGAACTCTATCAGAGAAGTAGTTGGTGAACCAGGCGAGGCAATCATTTGAGAAACCAAGGCTGTCGAGTCTGCCGATGAGGATATGGTGATTGACAGAGTCGAAAGCCTTGGCCAGATCAATGAATACGGCTGCACAGTAATGTTTCTTATCGATGGCGGTTAAGATATCGTTTAGGACCTTGAGCGTGGCTGAGGTGCACCCATGACCAGCTCTGAAACCGGATTGCATAGCAGAGAAGGTATGGTGAGATTCGAAATGGTCGGTAATCTGTTTGTTGACTTGGCTTTCGAAGACCTTAGAAAGGCACGGTAGGATAGATATAGGTCTGTAGCAGTTTGGGTCAAGAGTGTCCCCCCCTTTGAAGAGGGGGATGACCGCAGCTGCTTTCCAATCTTTGGGAATCTCAGACGACACGAAAGAGAGGTTGAACAGGCTAGTAATAGGGGTGGCAACAATTTCGGCAGATAATTTTAGAAAGAAAGGGTCCAGATTGTCTAGCCCGGCTGATTTGTAGGGGTCCAGATTTTGCAGCTCTTTCAGAACATCAGCTGAATGGATTTGGGAGAAGGAGAAATGGGGAAGGCTTGGGCGAGTTGCTGTTGGGGGTGCAGTGCTGTTGTCCGGGGTAGGAGTAGCCAGGTGGAAAGCATGGCCAGCCGTAGAAAAATGCTTATTGAAATTCTCAATTATGGTGGATTTATCAGTGGTGACAGTGTTTCCTATCTTCAGTGCAGTGGGCAGCTGGGAGGAGGTGTTCTTATTCTCCATGGACTTTACAGTGTCCCAGAACTTTTTTGAGTTAGTGTTGCAGGAAGCAAATTTCTGCTTGAAAAAGCTAGCCTTGGCTTTTCTAACTGCCTGTGTATAATGATTTCTAGCTTCCCTGAACAGCTGCATATCACGGGGGCTGTTCGATGCTAATGCAGAACGCCATAGGATGTTTTTGTGTTGGTTAAGGGCAGTCAGGTCTGGGGAGAACCAAGGGCTATATCTGTTCCTGGTTCTAAATTTCTTAAATGGGGCATGTTTATTTAAGATGGTTAGGAAGGCATTTAAAAAAAATATCCAGGCATCCTCTACTGACGGGATGAGATCAATATCCTTCCAGGATACCCCGGCCAGGTCGATTAGAAAGGCCTGCTCGCAGAAGTGTTTCAGGGAGCGTTTTACAGTGATGAGTGGAGGTCGTTTGACCGCTGACCCATTACGGATGCAGGCAATGAGGCAGTGATCGCTGAGATCTTGGTTGAAGACAGCAGAGGTGTATTTAGAGGGGAAGTTGGTTAGGATGATATCTATGAGGGTGCCCGTGTTTAAGGTTTTGGGGAGGTACCTGGTAGGTTCATTGATTATTTGTGTGAGATTGAGGGCATCAAGTTTAGATTGTAGGATGGCTGGGGTGTTAAGCATGTTCCAGTTTAGGTCGCCTAGCAGCACGAACTCTGAAGATAGATGGGGGGCAATCAGTTCACATATGGTGTCCAGTGCACAGCTGGGGGCAGAGGGTGGTCTATAGCAGACTTGTTTTTAGAGAGGTGGATTTTTAAAAGTAGAAGTTCAAATTGTTTGGGTACAGACCTGGATAGTAGGACAGAACTCTGCAGGCTATCTTTGCAGTAGATTGCAACATCTGATGCCCGATTGCACAGTTTGATGATGTGTCATGCAACCATTGGTTGATGCACTTCAACACCTTAAACTCGACCTGTGGAAGGGCGTGCTCCCCAGGCGTTGCTGATGAATGCCAGATCTTACAACGCCTGGATAGGTATTTTACGTATCGGCTAACCACATCATATGTTATAGCAATCTGTCAGTCGATTAGACAGTCGATGATGTGGCACACAACCATTGGTTGATGCATGCAACGTCTGAGCAGGGGAACGCGACCTTAGTGTGCTGTCCTCAGCATGAGGCCTAGTCTACCAACCCCAACCAACCTCCTTTGGCCCGGCAGCGATGGGCTGCATATCAAATCAAATCAAATGTTATTTGTCACATACACATGGTTAGCAGATGTTAATGCGAGTGTAGCGAAATGCTTGTGCTTCTAGTTCCGACAATGCAGTAATAACCAACGAGTAATCTAACCTAACAATTCCAAAACTACTACCTTATACACACAAGTGTAAAGGGATAAAGAATATGTACATAAAGATATATGAAGGAGTGAAGGTACAGAACGACATAGGCAAGATGCAGTAGATGGTATCGAGTACAGTATATACATATGAGATGAGTAATGTAGGGTATGTAAACAAAGTGGCATAGTTTAAAGTGGCTAGTGATACATGTATTAGATATAGATATAGAGTACAGTATATACGTATACATATGAGATGAATAATGTAGGGCATGTAAACATTATATTAAGTGGCATTGTTTAAAGTGGCTAGTGATACATTTTTTAAATCAATTTCCATCATTAATGTGGCTGGAGTTGAGTCAGTATGTTGGCAGCAGCCACTCAATGTTAGTGGTGGCTATTTAACAGTCTGAAGGCCTTGAGATAGAAGCTGTTTTTCAGTCTCGGTCCCTGATTTGATGCACCTGTACTGACCTCGCCTTCTGGATGATAGCGGGGTGAACAGGCAGTGGCTCCGGTGGTTGTTGTCCTTGATGATCTTTATGGCCTTCCTGTGACATTGGGTGGTGTAGGTGTCACTAAACCGTGCAGAATTTTTTTTGTGTGTGTGTGTGTGTGTGTGTGTGTGCGCGCCACTCAGACAGGCCACAGCAGTAGGCAGAGAGCCCGGCAGCTGGGCGTGTGCAATTCATCCATCAAGGTCCAGGGAATCTGTGTCAGTCACACCACTGTGGGACTTCAGGCAGACTCTCTCATTTACGCTCACTGTTAGATATACAGGGCATCTGGAAAGTATTCAGACCCCTTGACTATTTCCACATTTTGTTACGTCACAGCCTTATTCTCATCGATCTAAACACAACACCCCATAATGACAAAGCAAAAAGAGATTTTTAGATTTTTTTTAGATTAAAAATAAAATAGTGAAATATCACATTTACATAAGTATTCAGACCCTTAACTCAGTACTTTGTTGAAGCACCTTTGGCAGAGATTACAGCCTAGAGTCTTCTTGGATATGACTCTACAAGCTTCACACAATTGTATTTGGGGAGTTTCTCCCATTCTTCTCTGCAGATCCTCTCAAGCTCTATCAGACTTGGATGGTGAGTGTCGCTGCACAGCTATTTTCAGGTCTCTCCAGAGATGTTTGATCGCGTTCATTTCTGGGCTCTGATTCGGCCACTCAAGGACATTCAGAGACTTGTCCCGAAGTCACTCCTGCATTGTCTTGACTGTGTGCTTAGGATTGTCCTGTTGGAAGGTGAACCTTCGCCCCAGTCTGAGGTCCTGAGCACTCTGGAGCAGGTTTTCATCAAGGATCTCTCTGTACTTTGCTCCATTCATCTTTCCCTCGATCCTGACATGTTTCCCAGTCCCTGCCACTTACAAACATCCCCACAGCATGATTCTGCCACCACCATGCTTCACCATAGGAATGGTGCCGCGTTTCCTCCAGACGTGACACTTGGCATTCAGGCCAAAGAGTTAAATCTTGGTTTAATCAGACCAGAGAATCTTGTTTATCATGGTCTGAGAGTCCTTTAGTTGCCTTTTGGCAAACTCCAAATGGGCTGTCATGTGAATTTTACTGAGAAGTGGCTTCTGTCTGGCCACTCCACCATAAAGGTGTTGTGCTGCAGAGATAGTTGTCCTCCTGGAAGGTTCTCCCATTTCCACAAAGGAAATCTGGAGCTCTGTCAGAGTGACCATCGGGTTCTTGGTCACCAACCACCAACTCCAATTGCTCAGTTTGGCCTGGTGGCCAGCTCTAGGAAGAGTATTGGGGGTTCCAAACTTCTTCCAATTAAGAATGAAGGAGGCCACTGGGGACCATCAATGCTGCAAAAAAATGTTGTTTGGTACCCTTGCCCAAACCCGTGCCTCGACACAATCCTGTCTTGGAGCTCTGCGGACAATTCCTTCAATCTCATGGCTTTGTTTTTGCTCTGACATGCACCGTCAACTGTGGGACCGTATATAAAGAGGCGTGTGCCTTTCCAAATCTAGTCAAATCAATTGCATTTACCATAGGTGGACTCCAAGTTGTTGAAATATCTCAAGAATGATCAATGGAAACAGGATGCACCTGAGCTCAATGTCGATTCTCATAGCAAAGGGTCTGAATACCTATGTAAATACGTTTTTTATATATACATTTGCCAAAAAATAAAAAATAAACTGTTTTTGCTTTGTCATTATGGGGTATTGTGTGCAGATTGATGAGGGAAAAAAATATTGAATCCATTGAATCCAAGGCTGTAACGTAACAAATCTGTGGAAAAAGTAAATGGGTCTGAGTGCTTTCCGAATGCACTGTACATACTTATACTGCTAGGTGATGTTCAATTACGCAAACGCTCCTGCTATTCAAACATTCCCATAGTCAGTCCAAGTGTGCTGTGGGTGTTGGTTTTTTACAGTGAGTATGCAGCTGCATGGATTGTCCTGAACTCCTGCTGGACTGATGAGCAGGCAGTTACCAGTTATAAGAGAAAAAGGGAAGCAAAAGGAACAGGCTAGGACCCAAAGCTCTGAAGGTTTTTTTGTCACATTCAGTCCACTTCAAAGGGCCACAGGTTAATTGGGTATCATCCATATTCAATGGCCTATTATTAGGATATAGGACTGCTGTATTATGCATTATTATGCCTAGTTTAAAGGGGAGGCTTCATGCGCTGACCATAAGGGCTGGGTAGATTACTTTCTAAATGTAATCCGTTACAGTTACTAGTTACCTGTACAAAATGTCAATAAATGTTATATCCCAATACATTTAAATTCCAATAAAAGTTATACCCCTTGATCTTCAAGAATAGGACTTGAAAATAAAGATTAGCCAAATTGTTTTACCTGAACATGACCCCAAAACTAAGGGTTTATTAGCCAGCCCTACCCATGTTGTTTATGATTTTGTTGTCATGGAGGGCTGATTGTGCTCATTGATTCGAGTTGAAAAATAAATTCTGTGCACATGGAATGGCATGCTTTGAGGCCTACTGAAAAGTGCTATATACATGTGAACAATGAATGCCATATGCTGCATTTGCTATAGGCCTATTGTTTTCCTATTTGTTGGTGACACATCTTGATAATATGCAGCTGTTTAAAGGGCAAATCCACAGATGAAACTATAACAAAACGGTTGCTGAGGGATGGGCCTGGATGTAGCCACTCTCAGATGAATAGTGTGGTGGTTCATTTCTTTACTATCAAATGAGGAGAGACAAACTTAGCACACAAGTCAGAGTTATACTTAAACTAAATCTTTAATAGTGAGAGCTTAGCAATAGTGATGCCTGGTCGACGAATCACCGTCTCTGATAATCCGTTGAGAGCGCCAGCACAAAGGCTACTGAGATCTTTTATAGCAAAGATCCAACCACCTAGTCTACATAAACCACAGATGTTTGGAACGAGTCACAAGGTGAGACTTTTGAAATGAGAAAGGAGTATCCTGTAGCAAGATAGAATTTGCTATAAATTATCGTTCAGTTTGGCCCCTAAAACAAGGTTCCGATCTCGTTCCTGGTACTCATAAAACAAAAACACCAACTCGACCAATGGCATAAGTCAATTGTCAACTCCAGATACTCCCATCTCAAGTAAAACCCTTTCTTGACCCCACTCCTGGACAAGCTCACTGAGGGGAGTGAGCCTCTAGGTCATACACTATCCCAGGATAAGTGCAACATCAGAGATGACATACAATGGTTCCATACACTACCACACACATCCCCCAATGCCAAAGGAGGGAGTGACTGTCGCACAGACATTGTGGAGACAAGTCTCTGATTTGTGGTCAGAACACATTTAAATGTGTGCCTTTTTTCAATGCTGATTTTAATGTCATTGAGAAAACAGAAGTGTCAAATATTTTTTTCGTAAACATCCTTTCCATAGGCGGAAATCCCAGGGGGGACACGAACCCCCCATCCTGGGAAAAATAATATTAATAATGCGCAATGAAAGCACTTGTGCTGATTATGGACACTTAATAGCGTGTTTTTAAGTTACAAAAGTTACAAAAGATTGCGACCCCCCGCCCTTTGCCTCACAATGGCTTGATCCACTGCCAGTTCCTTATCTGGCAGGTAACAGAGGGTTCGTATCTACTTTTTGAAAGGCACTCAATGCACATAACTGACGTGAGGTTATTCCAGTCAATCGCGCCATAGCAATGTTTATTTTTTTTGTTGGCAGGGTTTACACACACACTAGCTGAATTTGCAGAGCTAGCGGGCAAACATTAACTATTAAGCTAGCTAGTACCTATTCCATTTATGTGGCGTCGTCAAAGATGGAATCTTTGCTATCGTCAGTTTATTCCAAGATCAGCATGCAGCTGTAGTGCTTCAAAGTCCCTGTGATCAGGTTAGAGATAAACTGAACTCCCAACTGAACAGAACTACACTCTCTTCTACCATTGTCTTAAATATCTTTAATGGTCTCATTGCAAAAACGAAATTGTCGCTATGGGACTTTGAAGCACTTGTGCTGATCTTGGAGTAACCCGACAATAGCAAAGTCTATAGCAAACACCACAGAAACGGAATTGGTGCTCGGTAGCTCTGCAAATTCAGCTATTGTTGGAAGCCAGCCAATATGAAACATACTATATTAATAGTATGACATATTAATATGACAAAAGGTTGCAGCATATATTGTGTAAATGGTGAACTCACACAGCTGTCAACTCTTGTCACTGCAATCCATTTCACATTTGCTAGCTACCTTTTAGATCGAAGCCCATATAGAATGATAGATGATAAGATGATAGAAGCCCATCTCCTACTGTAAATAACCTACACACTGTGTGTGTGTTTGTGCAGCTAGCCAGCCTGCCAGGTAGAAAAAAGTAAAAAGACAGACATCAGAGTATTTTTCAGTACACCAAAACACAAAGTAAGAACCCTAGTAGCCTAATATCTCAAAGACTAGTTGATAAAATGTTCATTAGAAAGAAGTGAAATGCTAATGGAAACATTTCACAATGATGTCATTAGGCAGATCAGGCAACAGAGGGCACACAGACAGCAGAGCTGGGGACAGATGGGCAGGGACAGACTGACAGAGACTGATAGGCAGGGACAGACCGACAGAGACTGATAGGCAGGGACAGACTGGCAGAGACTGATAGGCAGGGACAGACTGGCAGAGACTGATAGGCAGGGACAGACTGGCAGAGACAGAGAGTCTCAGGTAAGTTTGTTGAGTCTTTGTTTGGCAACATTATGAAAGGTTCTCTTTTTTTAGACTTGTAAAATAGGGACATAATTGGAAAATGCCATGGATTCCCCCACTCTCAACTTAAACTCAACCTTGTTGCCAGCTGCACCAGTATAGGGGACAGTGGCACAGCCACGGCAGGACGAGGTGTCAACCTTGTTGCCAGCAGCACCAGTATAGGGGACAGTGGCACAGCCACGGCAGGACGAGGTGTCAACCTTGTTGCCAGCAGCACCAGTATAGGGGACAGTGGCACAGCCACGGCAGGACCAGGTGTCAACCTTGTTGCCAGCAGCACCAGTATAGGGGACAGTGGCACAGCCACGGCAGGACCAGGTATCAACCTTGTTGCCAGCAGCACCAGTATAGGGGACAGTGTCACAGCCACGGCAGGACCAGGTGTCAACCTTGTTGCCAGCAGCACCAGTATAGGGGACAGTGGCACAGCCACGGCAGGACCAGGTGTCAACCTGGTTGCCAGCAGCACCAGTATTGGGGACAGTGGCACAGCATTGTCCAGTTACCTCAGTGATGGCACAAAACCATATCAGTCACACCCACAATTTATAGAACTGTAAACTCTTGCCAACAGAGTGTTGACGTTTCAAGAGAGATGGTTTGGTGATTTCCCCTGGCTACAATATAATCCATCAATAAAAGGAGTGTTGTGTTTTCACTGTAGCCAAGGGTTTTCAAGCCAGCCATCTTTTGGCCAAAGAGCAGATGCTGCCTTCATTAGTGCAGGATTTAGGAACTAGAGAAAAATTCATTCATTGTAAAATTCAAAACTGCCAAACCCACCACCACTGTGTAACTGTAACAGCACACCAGCTAAATCCAATCAGTCCCCAGTTATCCAGTGCGTGGGGTAAACAGCAGTGACAAAATGACGAAAGCTACCTTCCACTGTATGAGAAAGCAACAACATTGATTGAATCCATTGAGACACACTCAAGACGATTTGCTGGCAAAGCAGTGGATCACTATAGGGCAGAATCTTTTTAAGTGTTGGATGGTGTGGAGGTTCAGTTTGACCAGGACAGTCTAAACATTCTGTAAGAGTTGGAAAGAGTGCTTCTCATGGGGTAGTTGGATGAGTCTCTAGATCAGTACCCTGAGCTGAACATAAATTATCTTTCAGTGCAGTGCAGAGGGAAAATATCTACCAGCAATGTGTTGGATCCATTGAAACCCTCAAACATATGTTTGTTTCTTTTGTTCAGTAGTGTGTATAACAGTGGTTCTCAACCTTTTTTCGGTACTGGAACCTCTGCATATTTTGAGGCAAGGTTTTGAGTGGTCCTCAGTGACCTCCACCGCTCTATATTATATGTAAAGTTACTGGAATCCCTGCATATTATGAGGCAAGGTTTTGAGTGGTCCTCAGGGACCTCCACCCCCTCTATATTATATGTAAAGGTACAGGAACCCCTGCATATTATGAGGCAAGGTTTTGAGTGGTCCTCAGGGACCTCCACCCCCTCTATATTATATGTAAAGTTACTGGAACCCCTGCATATTATGAGGCAAGGTTTTGAGTGGTCCTCAGGGACCTCCACCCCCTCTATATTATATGTAAAGGTACTGGAACCCCTGCATATTATGAGGCAAGGTTTTGAGTGGTCCTCAGGGACCTCCACCCCTCTATATTATATGTAAAGTTACTGGAACCCCTGCATATTATGAGGCAAGGTTTTGAGTGGTCCTCAGGGACCTCCACCCCCTCTATATTATATGTAAAGTTACTGGAACCCCTGCATATTATGAGGCAAGGTTTTGAGTGGTCCTCAGGGACCTCCACCCCTCTATATTATATGTAAAGGTACAGGAACCCCTGCATATTATGAGGCAAGTTTTTGAGTGGTCCTCAGGGACCTCCACCCCTCTATATTATATGTAAAGGTACAGGAACCCCTGCATATTATGAGGCAAGGTTTTGAGTGGTCCTCAGGGACCTCCACCCCTCTATATTATATGTAAAGGTACAGGAACCCTGCATATTATGAGGCAAGGTTTTGAGTGGTCCTCAGGGACCTCCACCCCTCTATATTATATGTAAAGTTAGTGGAATCCTTGTGCTGCTGAATACGTTCATTACACTTTTTTATTTCATGGACCCCTTGCCATTACACCAGGGACCCCTAGGGGTCCACCTACCCTGTTTGAGACCCCCTGCTGTATAGTATGATATATGTTATTTTGTTTAGTAGTTTTTAGTACATGACAGTACACTTACTAATTATTTATTTAATTTAAAATGGCATACTTTGTGTGACATACTTGTCCATAGCTGTTATTTGAAGAGTTGAGACACTGGCTGAACAATAACTAAGTATTTCTGAAGGATATTTTGGTTGATTTGTTTGGGTTTTTCATTGAAGTAGTTATTTCACTTTTAGAACTGTACTTATTCTGAGCGTTTTGTTCTTGTTAAGATGTTGTAATAGACTCAAACCAGCGGCACATATTTAATGATTATATAAATGAATCAGAAAAAGTTAAATAAAAAGGTCAGTTCAGTGCGTAGACCAACTTTCTGATGGTCCACCTACTGGCCTTGCTTGGTATTGCTGGTTGTAAATACAAATACCTGCATACATACTGGACTGATAAGGAACACTGCTATAACTATTATTAGTAGGAGTATTATAATGATTTAAACATTTTAACAAGTTGGGACAACCCTTCATTGAACTACTGTACCTATCAATTATCCAGTAGTAGTAGTTATGGTTCCTCAATATACATTTAACATATTACAATTTAGGCTATGTGTTACAGCACTACTTTTGGTGTCCCCCTCCGGAATTGCTCTTGAGAAAATTTCATGTAATTGTCCCCTCCAAAATTGATATCAGATTTTCGCCCCTGATCCTTTCTGAATTTAAAAGTAATCCTCGAAGTATTTCAAAAGTATCTGTAATCCGATTACAATATTTTAGCTGGTAACGTAAAGGATTTAGTTACCGTTTTTGAAATCCGCGCTCGAATCCCCGAGCTGATAAGGTAAACATATGTTGTTCTGCCCCTGAACAAGGCAGTTAACCCACTGTCCAGGGGCCGTCATTGAAAATAGTAATTTGTTCTTAACTGACTTGCCTAGTTAAATAAAAGGTCAAATAAATAATAATAATAAATAAAACAAATCGCACATTTCTTAGTTCTGACTAACACATGAACCCGACATCATAGGCTACTATCCAGTCTTAATAGCTGGGGAGCGTTCAGCAGGACGTTTTGAACGTTCAGATATACGTATGTTGGTTCTATGTAGAACAAATATGCCTCTCCGATATACGGAATCACGTTAGCTCTATTCACGACATTTCTATCTGCAACGTTCGAAAACGTTTGGCAACTGAACGTGGCCTTGGGACGCTGGATGAAACGTTTTGAAAGCCGACGTCATGTGTAGGCGTGGCGTGTGACAGCGTGCCGGGTGTGCCTTGAGAAACCCACAGCAGAACAGTAAATCCAGTCTGGCTACCACGTTAACGTTTTAGTGGAATTTAGCCTACATTTTGCTCAACGTTACCCTTTGCTGCTAGTTAAAAAGGGGTTAATTAATAGCAGGCTATTTGAGAGGATAAGTTTGTAACTTACCTGCCCGACTGCGGAAAAAAGAGAACGCCCAGCTGCACAGCATCTCTCAAATCGAGGTGAGGTGTGCGCTCTCTCTCTCGGACGGATGCCGAGGCACCGCTGCCGTAGTGAATGAGAACCAGTCAACCAGAAACGTTTGACATCTCTGTCGGAGCTCCAAACAGACAAGGCTACCTCCCACTTGATGACAGACAACATTTAAGTAAGTGTATATATTGGCCAGTTGGTCAGCCCCACAGCTCTGCCGGCTTATAAATGTGTGCTACCTGCGCAAACTCTGACAGGCAGGCAGACTGGATTCTACAGAGAGCGACGTCCTCTGATATCGAGGTAGTGCTGGCATCGCCTCGCTGTATGGATACATGCGTTTACATTGTATCTTCTGTACAGAGTCCGTGTAAATCACTGTCTAGACTGCGGATGTTGCAACACGACCATAATAGTATAATATACTGTTCTTCAACTTTTTAGAGACAGGCATATCGGTCATGATGCTGTGGTCTGCAGTCGGTGGCGGTTAATAGCTGATGTGCTGGTGACATGTCCATTTACAGCTACAGATGTTGAAAAATAAGTTGTGATTTATGGGTCTGGACTGTAGCCAACAACGGCTTGTTAAGGTTGTGTATTACAATGGCTAGTAGCCTATATGACATTGGTGCATGGCATATGGTAGCAAGGCAAAATACACCCGATCATTAGTTAGGCTTTAACATGCTCGTTATGTTACCCATGGATCACCAGCCACAGTCGGTTAGCTACAGGGTGGAAATGACACGAGCACCCGTGGGGCGTGATCCTCAGACCGGTCAGCACGCTCGAGACTCTGGTATTTTGCATGTGCTTATTTGCACGTCATGGGCTGTGCTCTTCATCATGGCACCCACCCATGGCCAATGGTGGAACATTGTGTTTTCATCAGAATGACAGCCTACTACTGACTGATGTGGACGGTTTGTACAGAGCTCCACACAGCCGAGGGCGTGGTTGGACACACATGCCAGCCTGTCAGACCAGCAGCTTAACCCCCCCCCCCCCCCCCCCCCCCCAAATCTCCCAGGCATTCGGGATGATTTGACAGGTCATTAGAGTTGGCCTCTCTGCCGGGTCCCTGACAGTAGCCTGCACCCCTCCACCACGCTGTCGAACAGGTTTAGTGTTTGTCGAGAGTGAGACTAACCTACACTACTGTACCTACACTACACTACTGTACCTATACTACTGTACTGTACCTACACTACAGTACCTACACTACACTACAGTACCTACAGTACTGTAACTACACTACTGTACCTACACACTACTGTACCTACACTACTGTACCTACACTACCCTACAGTACCTACACTACAGTACCTACACTACACTACTGTACCTACACTACTGTACCTACACTACACTACTGTACCTACACTACAGTACCTACACTACTGTACCTACACTACAGTACCTACACTACAGTACTTACACTACCTACACTACAGTACCTACACTACAGTACCTACAGTACCTACACTACACTACTGTACCTTCACTACACTACAGTACCTACACTACTGTACCTTCACTACACTACTGTACCTACACTACTGTACCTACGCTACAGTACAGTACCTACACTACAGTACCTACACTACACTACTGTACCTACACTACAGTACCTACACTACACTATAGTACCTACACTACTGTACCTACACTACTGTACCTACACTACAGTACCCACACTACAGTACCCACACTACAGTACCTACACTACAGTACTGTACCTACAATACACTACAGTACCTACACTACAGTACCTACACTACAGTACCTACACTACTGTACCTACACTACACTACTGTACCTACACTACAGTACCTACACTACAGTACTTACAGTACAGTACCTACACTACTGTACCTACACTACACTACTGTACCTACAGTACTTACACTACTGTACCTACACTACTGTACCTACACTACAGTACCTACACTACTGTACCTACACTACTGTACCTACACTACAGTACAGTACCTACACTACAGTACCTACACTACAGTACCTACACTACTGTACCTACACTACAGTACTGTACCTACACTACAGTACTGTACCTACACTACACTACAGTGTGTAGTGGATTGTGGTACGGAAACATCGACCTAGAATAGGGCAACATCTGCCTGCCCTAGACTGTTTGCTCTTTCCTCCTGCCCTAACTCACCCCTTCTCCTCTAACCCTCAAGCTCCTGACAGTAGTCCCCCTTCCCTGTTATCCCTGCCCTTCTAATACATTTAGTATTGCCCTGCTCCGCCTTCCCTCCCTCAGAAGTACTCTCTCCTTGCTTTCAATGCTGGGTCTGTATCCCTGTTCCTCACCTCTGACCTCCTAGCCCTCTCTCCTTAGCCTTGAGAAGGGTTAGAGGTAAGAGAGACCCTCCTAGAAGTAATCTAATGAAAGCAGTGGTGGGTTTCACACCCACAGACAGTCAGGCAGCAGTGTGGAGTGGACATTTAGCCCAGTGCATTCAGATTGTGAGATGGAGAGGGGGGGTGAGAAGCGGGAGATGGAGAGAATGAGAGAGAGGGCGAGGCTTAACGAGATTACTGGATGCTCTATCATCTGTGTGTGAGGGGATGAGGAGGGGCGGCTACTGCTGACACACACAGCCAGACACCGATAGACAGACAAACACACACAGACACAGCTAGACAGACAGTCACATGATGGTCCTACCAATGATCACCCAAACGCTGCCTATTAACACAGAACAGCCACACCTCTGCTGTATGATCGCACCCTCTCCTATATAAGTCCCATCCATTGCTGCATCACATTCAGCATAGAAGTCCTTTTAAATAGACTGCATGGTTAGTGTTGAGGCCTGCGCCCCCTCCCTTCACCAAACACTGCAGCGCCCATCATGACTTGGACTGTTGTGATTATAGAGTTGTTTGTATACATGGTTGCTGTGTGTGAATGACTAGACGGTAGTTATGTGTTTGTATTGGTCCAGTCATTGTGTGTGAACATGGCTGTCAGTGTGGTGTATGGGTACGGGATCATTTTATGAGAGTATTGTGTGGTTTTGACAGTATTATGGTTGTTTGTTGTTTTTGAGTGAGTAGCATTGCAATTATAGTGTAGTTGGGTTTCAGTGTGGTGTGTGTGAATTGGCTTGCTGGTATGTTTTCTTGCCACGTTACCCTGCCATGCAGTTACCCAACCTCCCAGCCACTTAACCATAGTCAGTGGTGTAAAGCACTTAAGTTGTACTTTAAAGTATTATTTACTTAAGTAGTTTTTTTGTACTTTATATTTTTGACTACTTTTACTTCACTACATTCCTAAAGAAAATCATGTACTTTTTACTCCATACATTTTCCCTGACACCCAAAAGAATTAGTTCCAATTTGAATGCTTAGCAGGACAGTAAAAAGGAGTGTTGGAGTGTTCCCCTGGCTGTCAAAAAAAGTTAGCTTTTACTTTTACTTTGTACTTTTACTCAAATATGACAATTGAGTACTTTTTCTACCACTGTACTTAAGTACATTTTACTCAAGTAATATTTTACTGGGTGACTTTCACTTTTACTTGAGTCATTTTATATTAAGGTATCTTTACCTTTACTCAAGTATGACAATTGAGTCCTTTTCCACCTCTGACCATAGCCCTGTAGTTACCCATCCTCTCAGCCACTGAACGGTAGGCCTATCGTTACCCAACCTCCCAGCCACTGAACCGTAGGCCTATCGTTACCCAACCTCCCAGCCACTGAACCGTAGGCCTATCGTTACCCATCCTCCCAGCCACTGAACCGTAGGCCTATCGTTACCCATCCTCCCAGCCACTGAACCGTAGGCCTATCGTTACCCATCCTCCCAGCCACTGAACCGTAGGCCTATCGTTACCCATCCTCCCAGCCACTGAACCGTAGGCCTATCGTTACCCATCCTCCCAGCCACTGAACCGTAGGCCTATCGTTACCCATCCTCCCAGCCACTGAACCGTAGGCCTATCGTTACCCATCCTCCCAGCCACTGAACCGTAGGCCTATCGTTACCCATCCTCCCAGCCACTGAACCGTAGGCCTATCGTTACCCATCCTCCCAGCCACTGAACCGTAGGCCTATCGTTACCCAACCTCCCAGCCACTGAACCGTAGGCCTATCGTTACCCATCCTCCCAGCCACTGAACCGTAGGCCTATCGTTGCCCATCCTCCCAGCCACTGAACCGTAGGCCTATCGTTACCCATCCTCCCAGCCACTGAACCGTAGGCCTATCGTTACCCATCCTCCCAGCCACTGAACCGTAGGCCTATCGTTACCCATCCTCCCAGCCACTGAACCGTAGGCCTATCGTTACCCATCCTCCCAGCCACTGAACCGTAGGCCTATCGTTACCCATCCTCCCAGCCACTGAACCGTAGGCCTATCGTTACCCATCCTCCCAGCCACTGAACCGTAGGCCTATCGTTACCCAACCTCCCAGCCACTGAACCGTAGGCCTATCGTTACCCATCCTCCCAGCCACTGAACCGTAGGCCTATCGTTGCCCATCCTCCCAGCCACTGAACCGTAGGCCTATCGTTGCCCATCCTCCCAGCCACTGAACCGTAGGCCTATCGTTACCCATCCTCCCAGCCACTGAACCGTAGGCCTATCGTTACCCATCCTCCCAGCCACTGAACCGTAGGCCTATCGTTACCCATCCTCCCAGCCACTGAACCGTAGGCCTATCGTTACCCATCCTCCCAGCCACTGAACCGTAGGCCTATCGTTACCCATCCTCCCAGCCACTGAACCGTAGGCCTATCGTTACCCATCCTCCCAGCCACTGAACCGTAGGCCTATCGTTACCCATCCTCCCAGCCACTGAACCGTAGGCCTATCGTTACCCATCCTCCCAGCCACTGAACCGTAGGCCTATCGTTACCCATCCTCCCAGCCACTGAACCGTAGGCCTATCGTTACCCATCCTCCCAGCCACTGAACCGTAGGCCTATCGTTACCCATCCTCCCAGCCACTGAACCGTAGGCCTATCGTTACCCATCCTCCCAGCCACTGAACCGTAGGCCTATCGTTACCCATCCTCCCAGCCACTGAACCGTAGGCCTATCGTTACCCATCCTCCCAGCCACTGAACCGTAGGCCTATCGTTACCCATCCTCCCAGCCACTGAACCGTAGGCCTATCGTTGCCTATCGTTACCCCATCCTCCCAGCCACTGAACCGTAGGCCTATCGTTACCCATCCTCCCAGCCACTGAACCGTAGGCCTATCGTTACCCATCCTCCCAGCCACTGAACCGTAGGCCTATCGTTACCCATCCTCCCAGCCACTGAACCGTAGGCCTATCGTTACCCATCCTCCCAGCCACTGAACCGTAGGCCTATCGTTACCCAACCTCCCAGCCACTGAACCGTAGGCCTATCGTTACCCATCCTCCCAGCCACTGAACCGTAGGCCTATCGTTGCCCATCCTCCCAGCCACTGAACCGTAGGCCTATCGTTACCCATCCTCCCAGCCACTGAACCGTATGCCCTAGCCACTGAACCGTAGGCCTATCGTTACCCATCCTCCCAGCCACTGAACCGTAGGCCTATCGTTACCCATCCTCCCAGCCACTGAACCGTAGGCCTATCGTTACCCATCCTCCCAGCCACTGAACCGTAGGCCTATCGTTACCCATCCTCCCAGCCACTGAACCGTAGGCCTATCGTTACCCATCCTCCCAGCCACTGAACCGTAGGCCTATCGTTACCCATCCTCCCAGCCACTGAACCGTAGGCCTATCGTTACCCATCCTCCCAGCCACTGAACCGTAGGCCTATCGTTACCCATCCTCCAGCCACTGAACCGTAGGCCTATCGTTACCCATCCTCCCAGCCACTGAACCGTAGGCCTATCGTTACCCATCCTCCCAGCCACTGAACCGTAGGCCTATCGTTACCCATCCTCCCAGCCACTGAACCGTAGGCCTATCGTTACCCCATCCTCCCAGCCACTGAACCGTAGGCCTATCGTTACCCATCCTCCCAGCCACTGAACCGTAGGCCTATCGTTACCCATCCTCCCAGCCACTGAACCGTAGGCCTATCGTTACCCATCCTCCCAGCCACTGAACCGTAGGCCTATCGTTACCCATCCTCCCAGCCACTGAACCGTAGGCCTATCGTTACCCATCCTCCCAGCCACTGAACCGTAGGCCTATCGTTACCCATCCTCCCAGCCACTGAACCGTAGGCCTATCGTTACCCATCCTCCCAGCCACTGAACCGTAGGCCTATCGTTACCCATCCTCCCAGCCACTGAACCGTAGGCCTATCGTTACCCATCCTCCCAGCCACTGAACCGTAGGCCTATCGTTACCCAACCTCCCAGCCACTGAACCGTAGGCCTATCGTTACCCATCCTCCCAGCCACTGAACCGTAGGCCTATCGTTACCCATCCTCCCAGCCACTGAACCGTAGGCCTATCGTTACCCATCCTCCCAGCCACTGAACCGTAGGCCTATCGTTACCCATCCTCCCAGCCACTGAACCGTAGGCCTATCGTTACCCATCCTCCCAGCCACTGAACCGTAGGCCTATCGTTACCCATCCTCCCAGCCACTGAACCGTAGGCCTATCGTTACCCATCCTCCCAGCCACTGAACCGTAGGCCTATCGTTACCCATCCTCCCAGCCACTGAACCGTAGGCCTATCGTTACCCATCCTCCCAGCCACTGAACCGTAGGCCTATCGTTACCCATCCTCCCAGCCACTGAACCGTAGGCCTATCGTTACCCATCCTCCCAGCCACTGAACCGTAGGCCTATCGTTACCCATCCTCCCAGCCACTGAACCGTTAGGCCTATCGTTACCCATCCTCCCAGCCACTGAACCGTAGGCCTATCGTTGCCTATCGTTACCCATCCTCCCAGCCACTGAACCGTAGGCCTATCGTTACCCATCCTCCCAGCCACTGAACCGTAGGCCTATCGTTACCCAACCTCCCAGCCACTGAACCGTAGGCCTATCGTTACCCATCCTCCCAGCCACTGAACCGTAGGCCTATCGTTACCCATCCTCCCAGCCACTGAACCGTAGGCCTATCGTTACCCATCCTCCCAGCCACTGAACCGTAGGCCTATCGTTACCCATCCTCCCAGCCACTGAACCGTAGGCCTATCGTTACCCATCCTCCCAGCCACTGAACCGTAGGCCTATCGTTACCCAACCTCCCAGCCACTGAACCGTAGGCCTATCGTTACCCATCCTCCCAGCCACTGAACCGTAGGCCTATCGTTACCCATCCTCCCAGCCACTGAACCGTAGGCCTATCGTTACCCATCCTCCCAGCCACTGAACCGTAGGCCTATCGTTACCCATCCTCCCAGCCACTGAACCGTAGGCCTATCGTTACCCATCCTCCCAGCCACTGAACCGTAGGCCTATCGTTACCCATCCTCCCAGCCACTGAACCGTAGGCCTATCGTTACCCATCCTCCCAGCCACTGAACCGTAGGCCTATCGTTACCCATCCTCCCAGCCACTGAACCGTAGGCCTATCGTTACCCATCCTCCCAGCCACTGAACCGTAGGCCTATCGTTACCCATCCTCCCAGCCACTGAACCGTAGGCCTATCGTCACCCAACCATAGGCCTATCGTCACCCAACCTCCCAGCCACTGAACTGGGGCCTGGAGTCTGGCCGGACCTGTTCTGTTAATCCACAGTCTGCTCGTTCTCTCGCTCTCTGCTGCAGCTTTTATCACAGCACAACCTGCTGAGACCACAGACTAGTGTACGTGTAAGAATCCTGTTGGGAAGTAATGTACAGTATGTGTTGAGTGTGCATCCTTCCTTCCTTCCCTCCCTCCCTTCTCCCTCTTATAGGTTCATTCCCAGCCCAGACCGTGTGGGGTGTAGTATTTGTGTATAAGGGTTTGTGTTATGTGCACTTATTGGATTTTCTCTCGCTGTCTCACTTCAGTCACTTTGGCTAAGTTAATGTTTAACCCATCTCTGTCTGTGTATGTCTGTGGGCTCTGTTCTGCAGACTGGCCATCTGTGTTTGGTAATGAGCTCTCAGCTCCAGGCCAGTCTAAAGGCATCTGCCTTCACTGCTGCACTACTATTGCACTGAACTTATCAGATTATAGCTGCTACAGTCATTTCTGTAGTGTGGAAATACCACCTTTCCTACAATGTAGTACAGAGTACACTATGTCAATTATGGTACCACAATAAAGGCCCACTCAGTACAATGTAGTGTTAACCAAAGTATAGGCCTCAGGGGTGGAAGGCTCCGGAAGGAAGGTGTGTTCTAAATAATACCACATTGTCTGGCGTAGGTTCAGGTTGGTCGTTTGGCCCAGCCGGTTCTGCTCGGGTTCTGGGTTCTCCTGTGTGGTGAGTATCAGTACTGAGGCATAGCTTCAGTTGTTGGTGAGACTGAGGGGCAGTGTCTGGGACTCACATCTGAACTTCTGATGAAAGTGTTTTGGGTATTTGTTCTGTCAGTTCCTAGTGTTTTGGGTATTGCTTCTGTGTGATGCTTGACTGTTTGGAGCATTTGGGCGAGTTCAAAAGGGAAGCCTCTTGGAAAAAATAAATACAAAATTGACCAGTATTCTGCCACTGTGTACTCTGTTTAGGGCCAAATAGTGCTCTCGCTCTGTGTTGTGAAAGTCCTCAGAAGTATTTCCTCATTAAGTCACCTTCTCCAACTTTGTTGTGTAATTAAGCCCTTTGTTGTGTTTGATAAGCAGATTGTCTCATTTAACTAGCTAGACCTCAGAGGAGCTGTTCCGTCTTTCGCACTGGCTCCCTTTCATACGACTGACTGATTAAACATGGAACCATGATCACATGATTGCTATAGAGTGTGTGTATACACTAGTGGGTGTATGAATTAGTTGTGTAGACCAGTGAGAGTTATGGCCCTGTTAATGCAGAGGATTTGATGGTAATGGTTCTATATTACAGGTAGTCTCTCTCATGGAATAGGTTTTTAGAGACCTATTCAAATCGAGGTCAAATAACTCCATATGGTTGGATGAGGTCTGTCTATGTGTCACGTTGTATAAAGACAGGTGCAGGAATACTAAAACAGTTTTTTTTCTCTACCCAAAATAGTGTACGTCATGAACATGACAGAGACGAAGCCCAAAACAAACACGTACATATAAACTAGAGGTCGACCCATTATGATTTTTCAACGCCGATACCGATTATTGGAGGACCAAAAAAAGCCGAAACCGATTAATCGGCCGATTAAAAAAATAAATAAAACATATATATTTTTATTTATTTATTTGTAATAATGACAATTACAACAATACTGAATGAACACTTATTTGAAACTGTAACGTCCGGGGTGTAGTGGGTGAGAAGTCAGGCGCAGGAAGCAGAGAGTTCAGGGTAGTGCTATACTTTTAATGCACAAAACCGGTGAACATACACCAACCCCACGGAACACAGGGCGCACACCAAAACAAATGCCCCAAACACGGGGGACTTAAACAGTCCAGCAAAACCCAAGAAACTGGGAAAACCGTGACACACAGACGTGTACACACGTACATCAAACAATCCCGCACAACCAGTAGGTGGGCCTGCTGGTCGGGCTTTATTATCCAATCAGCCGAAAATGAACACAGGTGAAACCAATAAACAGAAAGGGGGAAAAGGGATCAGTGGCAGCTAGTAGGCCGGTGACGACGACCGCCGAGCACCGGTAGGAGTCGTGACAGTACAACCCCCCCCCCCCCCCCGACGCGCGGCCCCCGCAGCGCAATAAACAGCGCAATGCTTGAAGCATTATGAAGAGCTGCTGGCAAACACAGTAAAGTGCTGTTTGAAGGAATGCTTACAAGCCTGCTGCTGCCTACCACCGCTCAGTCAGACTGCTCTGTCAAATCATAGACTTAACTATAATTTAATAACACAGAAATACGAGCCTTAGGTCATTAATATGGTCAAATCCATAAACTATCATTTCGAAAACAAAACGTTTATTCTTTCAGTGAAATACAGAACCGTTCTGTATTTTATCTAATGTGTGGCATCCCTAAGTCTAAATATTGCTGTTACATTGCACCACCTTCAATGTTATGTCATAATTACGTAAAGTTCTGGCAAATTAGTTCGCAACGAGCGAGGCTGCCCAAAATGTTGCATATACCCTGACTCTGCGTGCAATGAATGCAAGAGAAGTGACACACTTTCCCTAGTTTAATATTTCCTGCTAACCTGGATTTCTTTTAACTAAATATGCAGGTTTAAAAAAATGTATACTTCTGTCTATTGATTTTAAGAAAAGCATTGATGTTAGGTACATTTGTGCAACGATTGTGCTTTTTCCGCAAATGCACTTTAGTTAAATCATCCCACGTTTGGTGAAGTTGGCTGTCTTTGTTAGGAAGAAATGGTCTTCACACAGTTCACAAATAGCCAGGTGGCCCAAACTGCTGCCTCTGTTGCACAGAACGCAAGATAAGTTACAATTTCCCTAGTTAAAAGAAATTAATGTTAGCAGGCAATATTAACTAAATAATGTACATATGTATTGATTTTAAGAAAGGTGTTGATGTTTATGGTTAGGTACACATTGGTGCATTTGATAGTGCTTTTTTCGCGAATGCGCTTGCTAAATCACCCGTTTGGCGAAGTAGGCTGTGATTCAATGATAAATTAACAGGCACCGCATCGATTATATGCAACGCAGGACAAGCTAGATAAACTAGTAATATCATCAACCATGTGTAGTTAACTAGTGATTATGTTAAGATTGATTGTTTTTTATAAGATATGTTTAATGCTAGCTAGCACCTTACCTTGGCTCCTTGCTGCACTCACATAACAGGTAGTCAGTCTGCCACGCAGTCTCCTCGTGGAGTGCAATGTAATCGGCCATGATCGGTGTCCAAAAAGGGCGATTACCGATTGTTATGAAAACTTAAAATTGTCCATGCCGATTAATCGGTCGACCTCTACTATAAACTCAGCAAAAAAATAAACGTCCCTTTTTCAGGACCCTGTCTTTCAAAGATAATTCGTAAAAACCCAAATAACTTCACAGATCATCATTCTAAAGGGTTTAAACACTGTTTCCCATGCGTGTTCAATGAACCATAATCATTATTATTATTTTTTTTAACCTTTATTTAACTAGGCAAGTCAGTTAAGAACAAATTCTTATTTTCAATGACGGCCTAGGAACAGTGGGTTAACTGCCTGTTCAGGGGCAGAACGACAGGTTTGTACCTTGTCAGCTCGGGGATTTGAACTTGCAACCTTCCGGTTACTAGCCCAACGCTCTAACCACTGGGCTTGATTAATTAATGAACATGCAACCGTGGAACGGTTGTTAAGGCACTAAGAGCTTACACACGGTAGGCAATTAAGGTCACAGTTATAAAAACTTAGGACACTAAAGAGGGCTTTCTACTGACTCTGGAAAAACACCTAAAGAAAGATACCCAGGGTCCCTGCTCATCTGTGTGAATGTGCCTTAGGCATGCTGCAAGGAGGCATGGGGCCTGCAGATGTGGCCATGCTCTCCATCCAACCTCACTGAGCTCGAGCTGTTTTGCAAGGAGGAATGGGGAAAAATGTCAGTCTCTCGATGTGCAAAACTGATAGAGACATACCCCAAGCGACTTACAGCTGTAATCGCAGCAAAAGGTGGCGCTACAAAGTATTAACTTAAGGGGGCTGAATAATTTTGCACGCCCAATTTTTCAGTTTTTGATTTGTTAAAAAAGTTTGAAATATCCAATAAATGTCGTTCCACTTCATGATTGTGTCCCACTTGTTGTTGATTCTTCACCAAAAAATACAGTTTTATATCTTTGTGTTTGAAGCCTGAAATGTGGCAAAAGGTCGCAAAGTTCAAGGGGGCCGAATACTTTCGCAAGGCACTGTATACACATACTAATCAGGGAGAATGTGCGTAATGAGAAAAGACAGTCCTGGGTTTCGGGTAATCATCCAGTTCAGTGATGCCTAGAAGGTGGGTGACGTAGACCTCCGGAGCTGGTAAACGGAATGAGCAGCAGTACTGGGGGAATCCGTGACACTATGTAAACATTAACCCTCATGGGTAGGTTTGAGAGAGTTCTGCTAATATGAGTGGTATTTAGTGTTAGTTTGTCCTTTACCCTCATAAAACAACACAGCTTCCAATATTACATTCCTGCTTTTCACGGGACCTTAAAAAAACCCACACACACACATATAGTCAGTGGGAATGAGGAAGGGAACATCTGTTCCAGGGATGTGAGGTGGATGTCTTTGATGTTTTACTAGGTTTACTAAGGAGGGGAACCCCTCCCCCATGTGTTACTGGGTTTAATTTCCGTCCAAAACTTGGGCTGGATTCCATTCTGAAATTTGTTTGCCCTTTTCCTTTGACTTAGTATAGTAGACGACAACCTATTGAAGGCTTCCTACTGTTGTCTGTCTTGTGTTTTTTAAAGAACATAGGAACGTAGGGTCACTTCCAGAGGGAGGGGTTGAGACGAGGGGACGAGTAAAGCTGTCAACAAAGAGACAGTCACTACTTGAGCCTTGTCATTCACATTCCAAAACATACAGTGCCTTGCGAAAGTATTCGGCCCCCTTGAACTTTGCGACCTTTTGCCACATTTCAGGATTCAAACATAAAGATATAAAACTGTATTTTGTTGTGAAGAATCAACAACAAGTGGGACACAATCATGAAGTGGAACGACATTTATTGGATATTTCAAACTTTTTTATCAAATCAAAAACTTAAAAATTGGGCGTGCAAAATTATTCAGCCCCCTTAAGTTAATACTTTGTAGCGCCACCTTTTCCTGCGATTACAGCTGTAAGTCGCTTGGGGTATGTCTCTATTAGTTTTGCACATCGAGAGACTGACATTTTTTCCCATTCCTCCTTGCAAAACAGCTCGAGCTCAGTGAGGTTGGATGGAGAGCATTTGTGAACAGCAGTTTTCAGTTCTTTCCACAGATTCTCGATTGGATTCAGGTCTGGACTTTGACTTGGCCATTCTAACACCTGGATATGTTTATTTTTGAACCATTCCATTGTAGATTTTGCTTTATGTTTTGGATCATTGTCTTGTTGGAAGACAAATCTCCGTCCCAGTCTCAGGTCTTTTGCAGACTCCATCAGGTTTTCTTCCAGAATGGTCCTGTATTTGGCTCCATCCATCTTCCCATCAATTTTAACCATCTTCCCTGTCCCTGCTGAAGAAAAGCAGGCCCAAACCATGATGCTGCCACCACCATGTTTGACAGTGGGGATGGTGTGTTCAGGGTGATGAGCTGTGTTGCTTTTACGCCAAACATAACGTTTTGCATTGTTGCCAAAAAGTTCAATTTTGGTTTCATCTGACCAGAGCACCTTCTTCCACATGTTTTGTGTGTCTCCCAGGTGGCTTGTGGCAAACCTTAAACAACACTTTTTATGGATATCTTTAAGAAATGGCTTTCTTCTTGCCACTCTTCCATAAAGGCCAGATTTGTGCAATATACGACTGATTGTTGTCCTATGGACAGAGTCTCCCACCTCAGCTGTAGATCTCTGCAGTTCATCCAGAGTGATCATGGGCCTCTTGGCTGCATCTCTGATCAGTCTTCTCCTTGTATGAGCTGAAAGTTTAGAGGGACGGCCAGGTCTTGGTAGATTTGCAGTGGTCTGATACTCCTTCCATTTCAATATTATCGCTTGCACAGTGCTCCTTGGGATGTTTAAAGCTTGGGAAATCTTTTTGTATCCAAATCCGGCTTTAAACTTCTTCACAACAGTATCTCGGACCTGCCTGGTGTGTTCCTTGTTCTTCATGATGCTCTCTGCGCTTTTAACGGACCTCTGAGACTATCACAGTGCAGGTGCATTTATACGGAGACTTGATTACACACAGGTTGATTGTATTTATCATCATTAGTCATTTAGGTCAACATTGGATCATTCAGAGATCCTCACTGAACCTCTGGAGAGAGTGTGCTGCACTGAAAGTAAAGGGGCTGAATAATTTTGCACACCCAATTTTTCAGTTTGTGATTTGTTAAAGAAGTTTGAAATATCCAATAAATGTCGTTCCACTTCATGATTGTGTCCCACTTGTTGTTGATTCTTCACAAAAAAATACAGTTTTATATCTTTATGTTTGAAGCCTGAAATGTGGCAAAAAGTCGCAAAGTTCAAGGGGGCCGAATACTTTCGCAAGGCACTGTAGATTAGGAAATGTGCTTGGAATTCAAATCGACAAATCCAGCCTGCAATTGGCCGCTAATTAAAGTACACCCATAAACACACATTGAGCTATCGGCTGAGTCATGCTTCTCTTCCTGTTGGTATTGATTGTGCAAACAATTGATTCAACAAACATAGGATGCCCCTTCCCTTGAAATATAAGCTTAGCTTCTGGACTCATTCTGGTGAGGAATGAATGAATGAATGTATTTGTGTTAGTGTAATTCAATGCTAGTTTTAATAGATATTAGTCTGAATAGATGCTAGTGTTAATAGATGCTAGTGTTAACACAGTATATCACAAGAGTACACCCCTCACATCTTTGTAAATATTTGAGTATATCTTTTCATGTGACAACACTGAAGAAATGACACTTTGCTACCATGTAAAGTGGTGCGTGTACAGCTTGTATAACAGTGTAAATTTGCTGTCCCCTCAAAATAACTCAACACACAGCCATTAATGTCTAAACCGCTGGCAACAAAAGTGAGTACACCCCTAAGTGAAAATGTCCAAATTGGGCCCAATTAGCCATTTTCCCTCCCCGGTGTCATGTGACTCGTTAGTGTTACAAGGTCTCAGGTGTGAATGGGGAGCAGGTGTGTTATATTTGGTGTCATTGCTCTCACACACTGACTGGTCACTGGAAGTTCAACATGGCACCTCAACATGGCACCTCATGGCAAAGAACTCTCTGAGGATCTGAAAAAAAGAAATGTTGCTCTACATAAAGATGGCCTGGGCTATAAGAAGATTGCCAAGACCCTGAAACTGAGCTGCAGCACGGTGGCCAAGACCATACAGCGGTTTAACTGGACAGGTTCCACTCAGAACAGGCCTCGCCATGGTCGACCAAAGAAGTTGAGTGCACGTGCTCAGCGTCATATCCAGAGGTTGTCTTTGGGAAATAGACGTATGAGTGCGACCAGCATTGCTGCAGAGGTTGAAGGGGTGGGGGGTCAGCCTGTCAGTGCTCAGACCATACGCCGTACACTGCATCAAATTGGTCTGCATGGCTGTCGTCCCAGAAGGAAGCCTCTTCTAAAGACGATGCACAAGAAAGCCCGCTAACAGTTTGCTGAAGACAAGCAGACAAAAATGTGAGGGGTGTACTCACTTTTATGATATACTGTAGATGCTAGTGTGAATAGATGCTAGTGTGAATGCAAGTGTTTTTGTTCTTTGTGTGTATGACTGTCTCTGCATGTTTCTTTCTTTCTCTCAATTAATTTCAATTCAATTCAAGGGGCTTTATTGGCATGGGAAACATATGTTAACATTGCCAAAGCAAGTTAAGTAGATAATATACAAAAGTGAAATAAACAATGAAAATGAACAGTAAATATTACATATTACACTCAAAATAATAAAGACATTACAAATGTCATATTATGTATATATACAGTGTTGTAACAATGTGCAAATAGTTAAAGTACAAAAGGGAAAATAAATCAACATAAATATGGGTTGTATTTAAAATGGTGTTTGTTCTTCACTGGTTGACCTTTTCTTGTGGTAGCAGGTCACACATTTTGCTGCTGTGATTGCACACTGTGGAATTTCACCCAGTAGATATGGGAGTTGATTAAAATCGGGTTTGTTTTCAAATTATTTGTGGATCTGTGTAATCTGAGGGAAATATGTATCTCTAATATGGTCAAACATTGGGCAGGAGGTTAGGAAGTGCAGCTCAGTTTCCACTTCATTTTGTGGGTAGTGTACACATCTCTTGAGTGCCAGGTCTGCCTCTCTGTCTCTCTGTCTCTCTGTCCCTCTCTCTGTGTGAATGGGAGAATGAGATCCCTGCTCTCCTCTCCACACTGCTCTGTGACGCTGATGTTTAGGCCAAGGTATGTATAGTTTATTGTGTGTTCTAGTGCAATGGTCTATATTGAATTTGTATTTGTGGTCCTCTCTCTTTCTCTCTCTGTGTGTGAATGTGAGAATGAGATCCCTGCTTTCCCCTCCACTCTGCTCCGTGACATGATCATAGCAACGGAAGGGATGGAGGTAGGAAATGTAGGGCAGAGTGGGGAGAGAAGGAGGAGGGGGTTCAGTGTGTCCTGGCCTTTGCAAGCTGTTACAACAGACAACTTTCTCCCTCTTTCGATCTTCAAATCTCTATCTCCACTTCTCCCTCCCTCTCCAGCTCCCCCTCTCTCTCTCCATCTCTTCCTCCCTTGTATTCTCCCAGTGCGTGCCTGTTCATTCTGTCTATCGGTGTGTGGTAGAGAGCTCCCCTACCCCCCCAGCAATGCATTTCTGACTCTCAGTCAACCTCGTCTGAGAGATGGTCTTTAGATAAAGAAATCATGTCATCTGTGTGTGTTTAGTGTGAGTGCAACACAGATGTGTGTGTGTGTGTGTGTGTGTGTGTGTGTGTGTGTGTGTGTCGAGAGGTCTGAAATCCTCCGGGAGGCTCTTTCCTCCTTCCCAGGGTAATTTGCTGTGGGATGAGTGAAGTTTAAGAGCAAGGGTAGTCTTGGTAACAATTGCTGCCATCTGTGTGAGTAGTGTGTGAGTGTGATGGAGGAGCAGCCTGCGGGCTTAATGCTTCATTCAACTAAATGTTGAATTATTTATTTAATACTCAGCAGAAAGGAAAGGTTACTGGGTTACACTGGAACACTTCCACAGCTTTATGAATCTAGAAAGAGACACTTCAGTCCCTTTCTCTACGTGGACATTCCAGGACAGGAGGGTACTGTTGCTATATTCTGTCATACTGTATAATAAAACCTCTCCTGTCTGCAGTCCAATACTTAGACAACATGACTCCCTACAAGAACCTAATTCGAACTACACAGTCGGTTCTGTGTGGCTCACAACACTAGGGTTGTGGGTTTGATCAAATATATGAACTCACTACTGTAAGTCGCTCTGGATAAGAGTGTCTGCTAAATGACAAACAATGTAAAGAGAAGGGCCAGGAGAGAGGAGTAGAGTGGGGCCAGGAGAGAGGAGTAGAGTGGGGCCAGGAGAGAGGAGTAGAGTGGGGGCCAGGAGAGAGGAGTAGAGTGGGGCGGGATCAGGGGAGGACCGGCAGAAGGGTGGGAGGTTTGAGATAAAGACAAGGGACAGGCTAGCAGGGGTCTGAGGTGAATGTTACTCCCTCTGATAGCAGAAGAGTGCTTCGGGGAGAGGAGAGACTGATTCATTTGTGGTTGTCCCAGACAGTCCAATAATAGAGTGTTCTCCTGGCTGTAGGGTTCTCCTGGCTGTAGGGTTCTCCTGGCTGTAGGGTTCCCTTTGCTGTAGGGCTCTCTCTTGGCTGTGTGGTCTCTCTTGTCTGTATGGTCTCTCTTGGCTGTAGGGCTCTCTCTTGGCTGTAGGGCTCTCTCTTGGCTATAGGGCTCTCCTTGCTGTATGGTTCTTTTGGCTGTAGGGCTCTCTCTTGTCTGTATGGTCTCTCTTGGCTGTAGGGCTCTCTCTTTGCTGTAGGGCTCTCTACTTGCTGTATGGTTCTTTTGGCTGTAGGGCTCTCTCTTGTCTGTATGGTCTCTCTTGGCTGTAGGGGTTCTCTTGGCTGTAGGGGTTCTCTTGGCTGTAGGGGTTCTCTTGGCTGTAGGGTTTCTCTTGGCTGTAGGGGTTCTCTTGGCTGTAGGGTATCTCTTGGCTGTAGGGTTTCTCTTGGCTGTAGGGTTTCTCTTGGCTGTAGGGTTTCTCTTGGCTGTAGGGTTTCTCTTGGCTGTAGGGGTTCTCTTGGCTGTAGGGGTTCTCTTGGCTGTAGGGGTTTCTCTTGGCTGTAGGGGTTCTCTTGGCTGTAGGGTTCTCTTGGCTGTAGGGTTTCTCTTGACTGTAGGGTTTCTCTTGGCTGTAGGGGTTTCTCTTGGCTGTAGGGGTTCTCTTGGCTGTAGGGGTTCTCTTGGCTGTAGGGGTTCTCTTGGCTGTAGGGGTTCTCTTGGCTGTAGGGTTTCTCTTGGCTGTAGGGGTTCTCTTGGCTGTAGGGGTTCTCTTGGCTGTAGGGGTTCTCTTGGCTGTAGGGTTTCTCTTGGCTGTAGGGTTTCTCTCGACTGTAGGGTTTCTCTCGACTGTAGGGTTTCTCTCGACTGTAGGGTTTCTCTCGACTGTAGGGTTTCTCTCGACTGTAGGGTTTCTCTCGACTGTAGGGTTTCTCTCGACTGTAGGGTTCTCTCGACTGTAGGGTTTCTCTCGACTGTAGGGTTTCTCTCGACTGTAGGGTTTCTCTCGACTGTAGGGTTTCTCTCGACTGTAGGGTTTCTCTCGACTGTAGGGTTTCTCTCGACTGTAGGGTTTCTCTTGACTGTAGGGTTCTCTTGACTGTAGTGCTCTCCTGCCTATAGGGCTTTCTCTTGGCTGTAGGGTTCTCCTGCCTATAGGGCTTTCTCTTGGCTGTAGGGTTCTCTTGGATGTAGGGCTCTCTTGGCTGTAGGCTTTCTCTTGGCTGTAGGCTTTCTCTTGGCTGTAGGCTTCCTCTTGGCTGTATTAGTAGAGGTTTCTCTTGGCTGTAGGGTTTCTCTTGGCTGTAGGGTTTCTCTTGGCTGTAGGGTTTCTCTTGACTGTAGGCTTTCTCTTGGCTGTATTAGTAGAGGTTTCTCTTGGCTGTATTAGTAGAGGTTTCTCTTGGCTGTATTAGTAGAGGTTTCTCTTGGCTGTAGGGTTTCTCTTTGCTGTATTAGTAGAGGTTTCTCTTGACTGTAGGGTTTCTCTTGGCTGTAGGGTTTCTCTTGGCTTTAGGGCTCTCTTGGCTGTAGGGTTTCTCTTGGCTGTAGGGTTTCTCTTGACTGTAGGGTTTCTCTTGGCTGTAGTAGTGGAGGGTTCTCTTGGCTGTAGGGTTTCTCTTGGCTGTAGGGTTTCTCTTGACTGTAGGGTTTCTCTTGGCTGTAGTAGTGGAGGGTTTCTCTTGGCTGTAGGGTTTCTCTTTGCTGTAGGGTTTCTCTTGGCTGTAGAGGTTTCTCTTGGCTGTAGAGGTTTCTCTTGGCTGTAGAGGTTTCTCTTGGCTGTAGAGGTTTCTCTTGGCTGTAGAGGTTTCTCTTGGCTGTAGAGGGTTCTCTTGGCCGTAGGGCTCTCTTGGCCGTAGGGCTCTCTTGGCCGTAGGGCTCTCTTGGCTGTGGTGTCCTCTTTCTTGGCTGCAAGGTTCTCTTGGCTGCAAGGGTCTCTTGGCTGCAAGGTTCTCTTGGCTGTAGGGCTCTCTCGGCTTCTCTTGGCTGTAAGATTCTCTTGGTTGTAGAGGGTTCTCCTGGCAGTTGGGTTCTCCTGGCTTTAGGGCTCTCTTGGCTGTAATAGTAGAGGGTTCTCTTGGCTGTAGGGTTTCTGTTGGCTGTAGGCTTCTCTTGGCTGTAGGGTTTCTCTTTGCTGTACTAGTAGAGGCTTCTCTTGGCTGTAGGGTTTCTCTTTGCTGTACTAGTAGAGGTTTCTCTTGACTGTAGTGTTTCTCTTGGCTGTAGGGTTCTCTTGGCTGTAGGGTTCTCTTGGCTGTAGGGGTTCTCTTGGCTGTAGGGTTTCTCTTGGCTGTAGGGTTTCTCTTGGCTGTAGTGTTTCTCTTGGCTGTAGTAGTGGAGGGTTTCTCTTGGCTGTAGGGTTTCTCTTTGCTGTAGGGTTTCACTTGGTTGTAGAGGGTTCTCCTGGCAGTTGGGTTCTCCTGGCTTTAGGGCTCTCTTGGCTGTAATAGTAGAGGGTTCTCTTGGCTGAAGTAGTAGAAGGTTCTCTTGGCTGTAGGGTTCTCTTGGCTGTAGGGTTCTCTTGGCTGTAGGGTTTCTCTTGGCTGTAGGGTTTCTCTTGACTGTAGGGTTTCTCTTGGCTGTATTAGTAGAGGTTTCTCTCAAGTGTAGGGTTTCTCTCGAGTGTAGGGTTTCTCTCGAGTGTAGGGTTTCTCTCGAGTGTAGGGTTTCTCTCGAGTGTAGGGTTTCTCTCGAGTGTAGGGTTTCTCTCGACTGTAGGGTTTCTCTTGGCTTTAGGGTTTCTCTCGACTGTAGGGTTTCTCTTGGCTTTAGGGCTCTCTTGGCTGTAGGGCTCTCTTGGCTGTAGGGTTCTCTTGGCTGTAGGGCTCTCTTGGCTGTAGGGCTCTCTTGGCTGTAGGGCTCTCTTGGCTGTAGGGCTCTCTTGGCTGTAGGGCTCTCTTGGCTGTAGGGCTCTCTTGGCTGTAGGGTTCTCTTGGCTGTAGGGCTCTCTTGGCTGTAGGGCTCTCTTGGCTGTAGGGCTCTCTTGGCCGTAGGGCTCTCTTGGCCGTAGGGCTCTCTCTTGGCCGTAGAGCTCTCTCTTGGCCGTAGGACTCTCTCTTGGCTGCAGGGCTCTCTCTTGGCTGTGGTGTCCTCTTGGCTGCAGGGTGTCCTCTTGGCTGTAGGGCTCTCTCGGCTTCTCTTGGCTGTAAGATTCTCTTGGTTGTAGAGGGTTCTCCTGGCAGTTGGGTTCTCCTGGCTTTAGGGCTCTCTTGGCTGTAGTAGTAGTGGGTTCTCTTGGCTGAAGTAGTAGAAGGTTCTCCTGGCTGTAGAGGGTTCTGTTGGCTGTAGGCTTCTCTGGGCTGTAGGGTTTCTCTTTGCTGTACTAGTAGAGGTTTCTCTTGGCTGTAGGGTTTCTCTTGACTGTAGGGTTTCTCTTGACTGTAGGGTTTCTCTTGACTTTAGGGCTCTCTTGGCTGTAGGGTTCTCTTGGCTGTAGTGCTCTCCTGCCTATAGGGCTTTCTCTTGGCTGTAGGGTTCTCCTGCCTATAGGGCTTTCTCTTGGCTGTAGGCTTTCTCTTGGCTGTAGGCTTTCTCTTGGCTGTAGGCTTTCTCTTGGCTGTATTAGTAGAGGTTTCTCTTGGATGTAGGGCTCTCTTGGCTGTAGGCTTTCTCTTGGCTGTATTAGTAGAGGTTTCTCTTGGCTGTAGGGTTTCTCTTGGCTGTAGGGTTTCTCTTGGCTGTAGGGTTTCTCTTGGCTGTAGGGTTTCTCTTGGCTGTAGGGTTTCTCTTGACTAGGGTTTCTCTTGGCTGTAGTAGTGGAGGGTTTCTCTTGGCTGTAGGGTTTCTCTTTGCTGTAGGGTTTCTATTGACTGTAGGGCTTCTCTTGGCTGTAGGGTTTGTCTTGGCTGTAGGGTTTCTCTTGACTGTAGGGTTTCTCTTGGCTGTAGGGTTTCTCTTGACTGTAGGGTTTCTCTTGGCTGTAGGGTTTCTCTTGACTAGGGTTTCTCTTGGCTGTAGTAGTGGAGGGTTTCTCTTGGCTGTAGGGTTTCTCTTGGCTGTAGGGTTTCTCTTGACTAGGGTTTCTCTTGGCTGTAGTAGTGGAGGGCTTCTCTTGGCTGTAGGGTTTCTCTTGGCTGTAGGGTTTCTCTTGGCTGTAGGGTTTCTCTTGGCTGTAGGGTTTCTCTTGGCTGTAGGGCTTCTCTTGGCTGTAGTAGTGGAGGGTTCTCTTGGCTGTAGGGTTTCTATTGACTGTAGGGCTTCTCTTGGCTGTAGGGTTTCTCTTGGCTGTAGGGTTTCTCTTGACTGTAGTAGTGGAGGGTTCTCTTGGCTGTAGGGGCTCTCTTGGCTGTAGGGTTTCTCTTGACTGTAGGGTTTCTCTTGGCTGTAGTAGTGGAGGGTTCTCTTGGCTGTAGGGGCTCTCTTGGCTGTAGGGTTTCTATTGACTGTAGGGTTTCTCTTGGCTGTAGGGTTTCTCTTGGCTGTAGGGTTTCTCTTGACTGTAGGGTTTCTCTTGGCTGTAGGGGCTCTCTTGGCTGTAGGGTTTCTATTGACTGTAGGGTTTCTCTTGGCTGTAGGGTTTCTCTTGGCTGTAGGGTTTCTCTTGGCTGTAGGGTTTCTCTTGGCTGTAGGGTTTCTATTGACTGTAGGGCTTCTCTTGGCTGTAGTAGTGGAGGGTTCTCTTGGCTGTAGGCTTTCTCTTGGCTGTAGGCTTTCTCTTGGCTGTAGGGTTTCTCTTGGCTGTAGGGTTTCTCTTGGCTGTAGGGTTTCTCTTGGCTGTAGGGTTTCTCTTGGCTGTAGGGTTTCTCTTGGCTGTAGGGTTTCTCTTGGCTGTAGTAGTGGAGGGTTCTCTTGGCTGTAGGCTTTCTCTTGGCTGTAGGCTTTCTCTTGGCTGTAGGGTTTCTCTTGGCTGTAGGGTTTCTCTTGGCTGTAGGGTTTCTCTTGGCTGTATTAGTAGAGGTTTCTCTTGACTGTAGGGTTTCTCTTGGCTGTAGGGTTTCTCTTGGCTGTAGGGTTTCTCTTGGCTGTAGGGTTTCTCTTGGCTGTAGGGGTTCTCTTGGCTGTATTGTTCTCTTGGCTGTAGTAGTGGAGGTTTCTCTTGGCTGTAGGGTTTCTCTTGGCCGTAGGGTTCTCTTGGCTGTAGTAGTGGAGGGTTTCTCTTGGCTGTAGGGTTTTTCTTGGCTGTAGGGTTTCTCTTTGCTGTATTAGTAGAGGTTTCTCTTGGCTGTAGGGTTTCTCTTGGCTGTAGGGTTTCTCTTTGCTGTAGGGTTTCTCTTGGCTGTAGGGTTTCTCATTGCTGTATTAGTAGAGGTTTCCCTTGGCTGTAGGGTTTCTCTTGGCTGTAGGGTTTCTCTTGGCTGTAGGGTTTCTCATTGCTGTATTAGTAGAGGTTTCTCTTGGCTGTAGGGTTTCTCTTTGCTGTATTAGTAGAGGTTTCTCTTGGCTGTAGACGTTTCTCTTTGCTGTATTAGTAGAGGTTTCTCTTGGCTGTAGGGTTCTCTTGGCTGTAGGGTTTCTCTTGGCTGTAGGGTTTCTCTTGGCTGTAGGGTTTCTCATTGCTGTATTAGTAGAGGTTTCTCTTGGCTGTAGGGTTTCTCTTTGCTGTATTAGTAGAGGTTTCTCTTGGCTGTAGACGTTTCTCTTTGCTGTATTAGTAGAGGTTTCTCTTGGCTGTAGGGTTCTCTTGGCTGTAGGGTTTCCCTTGGCTGTAGGGTTTCTCTTGGCTGTAGGGTTCTCTTGGCTGTAGGGTTTCTCTTGGCTGTAGGGTTTCTCTTGGCTGTAGGGTTTCTCTTGGCTGTAGGGGTTCTCTTGGCTGTATTAGTAGAGGTTTCTCTTGGCTGTAGGGTTTCTCTTGGCTGTAGGGTTTCTCTTGACTGTAGTGTTTCTCTTGGCTGTAGGGTTTCTATTGACTGTAGGGTTTCTCTTGGCTGTAGGGTTTCTCTTGGCTGTAGGGTTTCTCTTGGCTGTAGGGTTTCTCTTGGCTGTAGGGTTTCTCTTGGCTGTAGTAGTGGAGGGTTCTCTTGGCTGTAGGCTTTCTCTTGGCTGTAGGGTTTCTCTTGGCTGTAGGGTTTCTCTTGGCTGTAGGGTTTCTCTTGGCTGTAGGGTTTCTCTTGGCTGTATTAGTAGAGGTTTCTCTTGACTGTAGGGTTTCTCTTGACTGTAGGGTTTCTCTTGGCTGTAGGGTTTCTCTTGGCTGTAGGGTTTCTCTTGGCTGTAGGGTTTCTCTTGGCTGTAGGGTTTCTCTTGGCTGTAGGGGTTCTCTTGGCTGTATTGTTCTCTTGGCTGTAGTAGTGGAGGTTTCTCTTGGCTGTAGGGTTTCTCTTGGCTGTAGGGTTTCTCTTGGCTGTAGGGTTTCTCTTGGCTGTAGGGGTTCTCTTGGCTGTATTGTTCTCTTGGCTGTAGTAGTGGAGGTTTCTCTTGGCTGTAGGGTTTCTCTTGACTGTAGGGTTTCTCTTGACTGTAGGGTTTCTCTTGACTGTAGGGTTTCTCTTGGCTGTAGGGTTTCTCTTGGCTGTAGGGTTTCTCTTGGCTGTAGGGGTTCTCTTGGCTGTATTGTTCTCTTGGCTGTAGTAGTGGAGGTTTCTCTTGGCTGTAGGGTTTCTCTTGGCTGTAGGGTTTCTCTTGGCTGTAGGGGTTCTCTTGGCTGTAGGGGTTCTCTTGGCTGTATTGTTCTCTTGGTTGTAGTAGTGGAGGTTTCTCTTGGCTGTAGGGTTTCTCTTGGCCGTAGGGTTCTCTTGGCTGTAGTAGTGGAGGGTTTCTCTTGGCTGTAGGGTTTCTCTTGGCTGTAGGGTTTCTCATTGCTGTATTAGTAGAGGTTTCCCTTGGCTGTAGGGTTTCCCTTGGCTGTAGGGTTTCTCTTGGCTGTAGGGTTTCTCTTGGCTGTAGGGTTTCTCATTGCTGTATTAGTAGAGGTTTCTCTTGGCTGTAGGGTTTCTCTTTGCTGTATTAGTAGAGGTTTCTCTTGGCTGTAGGGTTCTCTTGGCTGTAGGGTTTCTCTTGGCTGTAGGGTTCTCTTGGCTGTAGGGTTTCTCTTGGCTGTAGGGTTTCTCTTGGCTGTAGGGTTTCTCTTGGCTGTAGGGGTTCTCTTGGCTGTATTAGTAGAGGTTTCTCTTGGCTGTAGGGTTTCTCTTGGCTGTAGGGTTTCTCTTGGCTGTAGGGTTTCTCTTGACTGTAGGGTTTCTCTTGGCTGTAGGGTTTCTATTGACTGTAGTGTTTCTCTTGGCTGTAGGGTTCTCTTGGCTGTAGGGTTTCTCTTGGCTGTAAGGTTTCTCTTGGCTGTAGGCTTTCTCTTGACTGTAGGGTTTCTCTTGGCTGTAGTAGTAGAGGGTTCTCTTGGCTGTAGGGTTTCTCTTGGCTGTAGGGTTTCTCTTGGCTGTAGGGTTTCTCTTGGCTGTAGGCTTTCTCTTGACTGTAGGGTTCTCTTGGCTGTAGTAGTAGAGGGTTCTCTTGGCTGTAGTAGTAGAGGGTTCTCTTGGCTGTAGTAGTAGAGGGTTCTCTTGTCGGTAGTAGTAGAGGGTTCTTGGCGTGTGAGGGTTCTCTTGGCTGTGGCGGTAGAGGGTTCTCTTGGCTGTGGCGGTAGAGGGTTCTCTTGGCTGTGGCGGTAGAGGGTTCTCTTGGCTGTGGCGGTAGAGGGTTCTCTTTGCTGTGGCGGTAGAGGGTTCTCTTGGCTGTGGCGGTAGAGGGTTCTCTTGGCTGTGGCGGTAGAGGGTTCTCTTGGCTGTGGCGGTAGAGGGTTCTCTTGGCTGTGGCGGTAGAGGGTTCTCTTGGCTGTGGCGGTAGAGGGTTCTCTTGGCTGTGGCGGTAGAGGGTTCTCTTGGCTGTGGCGGTAGAGGGTTCTCTTGGCTGTGGCGGTAGAGGGTTCTCTTGGCTGTGGCGGTAGAGGGTTCTCTTGGCTGTAGCGGTAGAGGGTTCTCTTGGCTGTAGTAGCCCCACATCCAGACTGTCCTGGCCAAACAGATTTTCATGCACAATGGAGTCTCTAGCGGATCCCAGGGAGAGGAATTGGATTATGATGAATGGCCGCAATTTTCCAGTGTGCTCTCTGTGGGTGTTTGAAAGTGTGTGTGTTTGTTAAACAGCCATCACTAGCACAGAGAGGTGGCTGCCTACCGACAGACTTGACATCATTAACTACTTTAATAAATGGAAGACTAGCCACTTTAATAATGCCACTTGAAGAATGTTTACATATCTCACATTACTTATCTCATAGAGTATGTAGTGTATACTGTATACTACACTATCTATTCTATACTATATTGCATCTTAGCCGCTCTGTCAATGCTCATCCATATATTTTATATTTATATATTCCTATCCCATTCCTTTACTAGATTGTGCGTATTAGGTTTTGTTGTGGAATTGTTAGATATTACCTGTTAGATACTGCGACACTGTTAGATCTAGAAGCACAAGCATTTCGCTACACTCACAATAACATCTGCTAACCATGTGTATGTGACCAATAACATTTGATTTGAAGATGAGGTGTGTTTGTTTTGTGAGTGTGTGTGGGGGGGGGGGGGGGGGGCACAATGTACGTGAGGATGGCTGGGGGATAGTCCAATGCAACGCTAGGACCCCTTTCCTGAAGTTGGAGAATTTCAAATTTTTCAAACACCTGAAACAGCTTTTTCCTGCAAAGCCATTATCATTATGCTTAATTCTATGTAAAAAAATATATATTTTTTTCTGCATATCTAAGCATGTCTCTTGTGCTGTCTGTATCCTACTGACTGGTGGTTATTTTTTTAAGAAACTAAATATACTAAAATCTGGGTTAAATATTGACAGGAATGTGTGTCTAATTCAGTACATTTACTAATTTCTTGCTTTTCTAAAGTCTACCAACCTTGCCAGCAGGAATGCCTGCTAAGATAGTTAGAACAAGCTAGCTACTCTAACTTGATTAGAAATTGCTTCTTGGTAGCTAATTATGAGGTTGGGACATTGGGAACCTATCTGGGCTAGCTAAAGACTACTTTATAAATATCACATTCGTTATATGAATCGGACCAAGGCGCAGCGTGGTATGTGTACATTCTTTATTATATTAAGAATGAACACTGAACAAACAAACTAAATGACACGTACAAAGCTATACAAATGAGGGCTGACAGGCAACTACACATAGACAAGAACCCACAAACACCAAAGGGAAATGGCTACTTAAATGATCCCCAATCAGAGACAATGATAAACAGCTGCCTCTGATTGGGAACCATATCAGGCCACCATAAACATACAAATACCTAGACCTACAAAACCCAATACATACAAAAACCCTAGACAATGCAAAAACTAGCGTAACCACCCTGACCTAACCAAATTATAAAGAAAACCGATATCTCAGGTCAGGGCGTGACAATAAAATTGCTAGGTGGCTAGTACTATTACAGAGAAACAACAAACAAACGTGTCTGTGTGTGTTTCTACGTCTCAAAATATTTTATATATTTTCCTCAGGCCACCACAATCACTAAACTGTCATCATTACCATTACCATCCATACCACTACTACTACCACCACAATCACTAAACTGTCATCATTACCATTACCATCCATACCACTACCACCACAATCACTAAACTGTCATCATTACCATTACCACCCATACCACTACTACTACCACCACAATCACTAAACTGTTATCATTACCATTACCACCCATAACACTACTACTACTACCACAATCACTAACTGTTATCATTAGCATTACCACCCATACCACTACTACTACCACCACAATCACTAACTGTTATCATTACCATTACCACCCATACCACTACTACTACCCGCCACCATCACTAAACTGTTATCATTACCATTACCACCCATACCACTACTACTACCACCACAATCACTAACTGTTATCATTACCATTACCACCCATACCACTACTACTACCACCACCATCACTAAACTGTTATCATTACCATTACCACCCATACCACTACTACTACCACCACAATCACTAACTGTTATCATTACCATTACCACCCATACCACTACTACTACCACCACAATCACTAAACTGTCATCATTACCATTACCACCACTACTACTACCACCACCATCACTAAACTGTTATCATTACCATTACCACCCATACCACTACTACTACCACCACAATCACTAACTGTTATCATTACCATTACCACCCATACCACTACTACTACCACCACAATCACTAACTATTACCATTACCACCCATACCACTACTACTACCACCACCATCACTAACTATTACCATTACCATTACCACCCATACCACTACTACTACCACCACAATCACTAACTGTTATCATTACCATTACCACCCATACCACTACTACTACCACCACAATCACTAACTGTTATCATTACCATTACCACCCATACCACTACTACTACCACCACAATCACTAACTGTTATCATTACCATTACCACCCATACCACTACTACTACCACCACAATCACTAACTGTTATCATTACCATTACCACCCATACCACTACTACTACCACCACCATCACTAACTATTACCATTACCATTACCACCCATACCACTACTACTACCACCACAATCACTAAACTAATACCAAATAATAATATAAAATGGCAGTAAATAATACAAAAATAATAACAATAAAATGATAACAGTCAATAGTAGATTGTCATCATTACCACTACTCCTACCACCACAATCACTAAACTGTCACATTACCACTACTCCTACCACCACAATCACTAAACTGTCATCATTACCACTACTCCTACCACCACAATCACTAAACTGTCATCATTACCACTACTCCTACCACCACAATCACTAAACTGTCATCATTACCACCCATACCACTACTCCTACCACCACAATCACTAAACTGTCATCATTACCACCCATACCACTACTCCTACCACCACAATCACTAAACTGTCATCATTACCACCCATACCACTACTCCTACCACCACAATCACTAAACTGTCACCATTATCATTACCACCCATACCACTACTCCTACCACCACAATCACTAAACTGTCACCATTACCATTACCACCCATACCACTACTCCTACCACCACAATCACTAAACTGTTATCATTACCACCCATACCACTACTCCTACCACCACAATCACTCAACTGTTATCATTACCACCCATACCACTACTCCTACCACCACAAGCACTACACTGCTATCATTACCATTAGCACTACTACTACCACCACAATCACTACACTGCTATCATTACCACCCATACCACTACTCCTACCACCACAATCACTAAACTGTCACCATTACCATTACCACCCATACCACTACTCCTACCACCACAATCACTAAACTGTCATCATTACCACCCATACCACTACTCCTACCACCACAATCACTAAACTGTCATCATTACCACCCATACCACTACTCCTACCACCACAATCACTAAACTGTCACCATTATCATTACCACCCATACCACTACTCCTACCACCACAATCACTAAACTGTCACCATTACCATTACCACCCATACCACTACTCCTACCACCACAATCACTAAACTGTTATCATTACCACCCATACCACTACTCCTACCACCACAATCACTAAACTGTCATCATTACCATTACCACCCATACCACTACTACTACTACCACCACCATCACTACACTGCTATCATTACCATTAGCACTACTACTACCACCACAATCACTACACTGCTATCATTACCATTAGCACTACTACTACCACCACAATCACTAAACTGTTATCATTACCACCCATACCACTACTACTACCACCACAATCACTAAACTGTTATCATTACCATTACCACCCATACCACTACTACTACCACCACAATCACTAACTGTTATCATTACCATTACCACTACTACTACTACCACCACCACTACACTGTTATCATTACCATCACCACCCATACCACTACTACTACCACCACCATCACTAACTGTTATCATTACCATTACCACCCATACCACTACTACTACCACCACAATCACTAACTGTTATCATTACCATTACCACCCATACCACTACTACTACCACCACAATCACTAACTGTTATCATTACCATTACCACTACTACTACTACCACCACCACTACACTGTTATCATTACCATCACCACCCATACCACTACTACTACCACCCACCATCACTAACTGTTATCATTACCATTACCAACCCATACCACTACTACTACCACCACAATCACTAACTGTTATCATTACCATTACCACCCATACCACTACTACTACCACCACAATCACTAACTGTTATCATTACCATTACCACTACTACTACTACCACCACCACTACACTGTTATCATTACCATTACCACCCATACCACTACTACTACCACCACCATCACTAACTGTTATCATTACCATTACCACCCATACCACTACTACTACCACCACAATCACTAACTGTTACCATTACCACCCATACCACTACTACTACCACCACCATCACTAACTGTTATCATTACCATTACCACCCATACCACTACTACTACCACCACCATCACTAACTGTTATCATTACCATTACCACCCATACCACTACTATTTGGAATGATAAACAACAATAATAGTAATAATAAGTAAGTTACTGTTTACTATGCAGATGTTATTATTCAGTGTCCCTCAGGCTATGGCAGGAAAATACATTTTTAAATACATTTCTCCTTCGAGTATTTTTTTCTTTTTCTTCTGGGTTTAATAAGTTCAAATTTGTACTAAATGTAGTAATTTCTGTGAATAATGATGATTATGATAATAATTATGATGCTCTCGCTCTCTCTCTCTCGCTCGCTCTCCTCCCGCTCTCTTTTTGCCTGTCTGCAGGACAGACAGGGATCCCCAACCAATGATGTAGATGAGGATGATGAAGGTACATAGGGAAGGCTGTGTGGGGAGGAAGAGCAGCGCCTGACTCTCCTCTCCTCCACTTTCACCACTCTGAGCCGTACCGTCTAATTGGGTGGACGGAGCACAATGTCAGCCCCGCATCCCAAGAAGACGCGCGGGAAGGAGAGGACTGAGGTCATGGGTGACTTTGCGCAGACAGCCAATGAGGAGTTTCGGAACAAGCTGATGGACCTCCAGATAGAAATGCAGCAGGAGAAGGGCAAGGTAGGCCCCTCCCCTCTGATGATGATGATAAGGATGCAATTGATGATGTTGATAATGATATCATTATCTGTTGGTCTTTTGTGATCTACTGTTAATGATACTATTAAGAATCATTATCTCTCTTTTTCCTATTCCCTTACAAACGTCACTCTTTCTCTCCTCCTCTTCCTCCCGTTTGTCTCGCTCCTCCCCTATCCTCTATCCCACCCTCCCCTCTCTCCCTCTCCTCTCTCCTCCCTCCCTCTCCTCTCTCTGTCCCACCCTCCTCTCCCTCCCTCTCCTCTTCTCTGTCCCACCCTCCTCTCCCTCCCTCTCCTCTTCTCTGTCCCACCCTCCTCTCCCTCCCTCTCCTCTCCTCTGCCCCACCCTCCTCTCCCTCCCTCTCCTCTCCTCTGTCCCACCCTCCTCTCCCTCCCTCTCCTCTGTCCCACCCTCCTCTCCCTCCCTCTCCTCTGTCCCACCCTCCTCTCCCTCCCTCTCCTCTGTCCCACCCTCCTCTCCTCTCCTCGGTCCCACCCTCCCTCTCCTCTCCTCTGTCCCACCCTCCCTCTCCTCTCCTCTGTCCCACCCTCCCTCTCCTCTCCTCTGTCCCACCCTCCCTCTCCTCTCCTCTGTCCCACCCTCCCTCTCCTCTATCCCTCCCCTCTCCTCCCCTGGGTAGGTCTCTAAGCTGAGAGAGCGTCTCCAGGAGCAGAGGCAAGCCAGGGAACTAGAACAACACAAACACACGGTGGTCCTCACCGACCTCCGCGCCAAACTGCATGAGGAGAAGCTCCGCGAGCTGGCCGCCGCCCGCGAGGCGTTGGCACGTCAACACGAGTTGGAGCTGGCGCGTACCATTAAGATCCGCGACGGGGAGGTGCAGCGCCTGCAGGGGCTGGTCCACGCACTGAGGGACGGGGCTGCGGACAAGCTGAAGAGCGCCCTGCTAGGGGAGGCCCGAGAGGAGGCCAGGAGGTCCTTCGATGGGGAGAGACTCAGACTACAGCAGGAGGTAGGCTGGCCTGGGGGCTCAATTTGAATCCAACCTGCATTGTGGTATTTGCACAGGTTTTTTTCTTCCCCATGGCCAATCAGATTCCTAGCCTGGTGCGGGTCATGCTACTGTTAATTCCTTCTACTACCAGCTAGACTCCCCTCACAGGCCTTGTTTTCAGAATAAGAAGCTTCAAGCCTGTGTTTAGTCTGGTCTTGAAAGTTGTTGTTCAGAGCATCTTCTTTGTTTCTAAAAGTCATGTGACATTACTATGTCCCCAATCATCTTAATTGCTTCAGGGGGCGTATACTTGAAGTGTATACTAGATGGAAAGTGTAACGCTACACATGCTAGCTGTGTGTGTGTGTGTTCCACCCAGGTCCTGAAGCAGGAGACAGCACGGAAGCAGGTTGAGGAGGCTCTGTCTAACACGCTGCAGGCAGACAAGGCCAAAGCAGCCGACCTCCGAACAGCCTACCAGCAGCACCAGGATGAGATCAATCGCATCAAGAGAGACTGCGAGAGAGACATCCGCCGGGTGGTGAGTTGACCGTAACGTGATCATACACCACGTGCCTGTCTGCAAACCGTAACCCCGGCCACAAATCATAACTCCTGATCGATCCTAATCCACATCACACAAAGTCCATGTGTGAGACTGGAGTGTCTGGTCTGGTGAGTGACCTAAAAGTGAACCAAACTTTAAACCAAATTAGGACCATAAACCATATAAATCATTAACCACAGCTAACTGAAATGGGAACCACTCTCTAACAATAGATCTCATTCTGTTCTGCGTATGCACTTCTACTGAAGTTTGTCTTTAACTTATTGTAGTAATCTGACGGAGAGCTTGAATTGCACTATGTTGATCTCCAGTTGTATTTAACAGAGACCCAGATAACAGAGAGACTGATTAACTACAGCACAGAAGAACAGTGGAAGAACAGGGCCATAAAAGAGATCTCTGCAGCTGTAAAAGCTTACAGCCACGGCTATTTTATTTCACAAGGAAACCGGAAGGGGGATGGGAAGAGGTAAAGGATGAGAGAAGGGAGTGAGATGAGGACAGGCTGAGAGAAGAACGGGGGGAGTGTGAACTAAGATTCATGAATGAATTTCTCTCAACAATGTTGGTATCGTATAATTTGTCGGAGCCTTAGTCTGTAGTTGGAGAATAATGAGCTGGTTTGGAAGGAGGAGAGCAATGGGTTGGAGAATAATGAGCTGGTTTGGAAGGAGGAGAGCAATGGGTTGGAGAATAATGAGCTGGTTTGGAAGGAGGAGAGCAATGGGTTGGAGAATAATGAGCTGGTTTGGAAGGAGGAGAGCAATGGGTTGGAGAATGAGAGGGAGAACAGCTGGAGATGAGGCTAAAGAGTTCCAGAGTGAAGATGTTACCTTTTCTCTCTGTCTCACTCTCACTGTCACACTGTCTCTCTCCTTCTTCTCTCCATCCTCCCATCTCTCCTCACTATATTTCTCTCTCTCTCTTCTCTCCATCCTCCCATCTCTCCTCACTATATTTGTCTCTCTCTCCTTCTCTTCATCCTCCCATCTCTCCTCACTATTTGTCTCTCTCTCCTTCTCTTCATCCTCCCATCTCTCCTCACTATTTGTCTCTCTCTCCTTCTCTTCATCCTCCCATCTCTCCTCACTATTTGTCTCTCTCTCCTTCTCCATCCTCCCATCTCTCCTCACTATATTTGTCTCTCTCTTTCTCTCCATCCTCCCATCTCTCCTCACTATATTTCTCTCTCGCTTTCTCTCCATCATCCCATCTCTCCTCACTATATTTGTCTCTCTCTCGCCTTCTTCTCTCCATCCTCCCATCTCTCCTCACTATATTTGTCTCTCACCTTCTTCTCTCCATCCTCCCATCTCTCCTCACTATATTTGTCTCTCACCTTCTTTTCTCCATCCTCCCATCTCTCCTCACTATATTTGTCTCTCTCTCTTCTCTCCATCCTCCATCTCTCCTCACTATATTTGTCTCTCTCGCCTTCTCTCCATCCTCCCATCTCTCCTCACTATATTTGTCTCTCTCTCGCCTTCTTCTCTCCATCCTCCCATCTCTCCTCACTATATTTGTCTCTCTCTCACCTTCTTCTCTCCATCCTCCCATCTCTCCTCACTATATTTGTCTCTCTCTTCTCTCCATCCTCCATCTCTCCTCACTATATTTGTCTCTTTCTTCTTCTCTCCATCCTCCATCTCTCCTCACTATATTTGTCTCTCTCCTTCTCTCCATCCTCCCATCTCTCCTCACTATATTTCTCTCTCTCTCCTTCTCTCCATCCTCCCATCTCTCCTCACTATATTTCTCTCTCTCTCTTCTCTCCATCCTCCCATCTCTCCTCACTATATTTGTCTCTCTCTCCTTCTCTTCATCCTCCCATCTCTCCTCACTATTTGTCTCTCTCTCCTTCTCTTCATCCTCCCATCTCTCCTCACTATTTGTCTCTCTCTCCTTCTCCATCCTCCCATCTCTCCTCACTATATTTGTCTCTCTCTTTCTCTCCATCCTCCCATCTCTCCTCACTATATTTGTCTCTCTCGCTTTCTCTCCATCATCCCATCTCTCCTCACTATATTTGTCTCTCTCTCGCCTTCTTCTCTCCATCCTCCCCATCTCTCCTCACTATATTTGTCTCTCACCTTCTTCTCTCCATCCTCCCATCTCTCCTCACTATATTTGTCTCTCACCTTCTTTTCTCCATCCTCCCATCTCTCCTCACTATATTTGTCTCTCTCTCTTCTCTCCATCCTCCATCTCTCCTCACTATATTTGTCTCTCTCGCCTTCTCTCCATCCTCCCATCTCTCCTCACTATATTTGTCTCTCTCCTCGCCTTCTTCTCTCCATCCTCCCATCTCTCCTCACTATATTTGTCTCTCTCTCTCTTCTCTCCATCCTCCCATCTCTCCTCACTATATTTCTCTCTCTCTTCTTCTCTCCATCCTCCCATCTCTCCTCACTATATTTGTCTCTCTCGCTCCTTCTCTCCATCCTCCCATCATTCCTCACTATTTGTCTCTCTCCTTCTTCTCTCCATCCTCCCATCTCTCCTCACTATATTTGTCTCTCTCTCGACCTTCTTCTCTCCATCCTCCCCGTCTCTCCTCACTATATTTCTCTCTCTCTTCTCTCCATCCTCCCATCTCTCCTCACTATATTTGTCTCTCCTCTCGCTCCTTTTCTCTCCACCCTCCCATCTCTCCTCACTATATTTGTCTGTCTCGCTCCTTCTCTCCATCCTCCCATCATTCCTCACTATATTTGTCTCTGTCCTTCTTCTCTCCATCCTCCCATCTCTCCTCACTATATTCTTCTCTCCATCCTCCCATCTCTCCTCACTATATTTGTCCTCTCTCTCTCCTTCTCTCCATCCTCCCATCTCTCCTCACTATATTTGTCTCTCTCTTCTTCTCTCCATCCTCCCATCTCTCCTCACTATATTTGTCTCTCTCTCTCCTTCCTCTCCATCCTCCCATCTCTCCTCACTATATTTGTCTCTCTCTCTCCTTCTCTCTATCCTCCCATCTCTCCTCACTATATTTGTCTCTCTCTCTTCTTCTCTCCATCCTCCCATCTCTCCTCACTATATTTGTCACTCTCTCTTCTTCTCTCCATCCTCCCATCTCTCCTCACTATATTTGTCACTCTCGCTCCTTCTCTCCATCCTCCCATCATTCCTCACTATATTTGTCTCTCTCCTTCTTCTCTCCATCCTCCCATCTCTCCTCACTATATTTGTCTCTCTCCTTCTTCTCTCCATCCTCCCATCTCTCCTCACTATATTTGTCACTCTCTCTTCTCTCCATCCTCCCATCTCTCCTCACTATATTTGTCACTCTCTCTTCTTCTCTCCATCCTCCCATCTCTCCTCACTATATTTGTCTCTCTCGCTCCTTCTCTCCATCCTCCCATCATTCCTCACTATATTTGTCTCTCTCCTTCTTCTCTCCATCCTCCCATCTCTCCTCACTATATTTGTCTCTCTCTCTCGCCTTCTTCTCTCCATCCTCCCATCTCTCCTCACTATATTTGTCTCTCTCTTCTTCCTTCTCTCCATCCTCCCATCTCTCCTCACTATATTTGTCTCTCTCTCTTCTTCTCTCCATCCTCCCATCTCTCCTCACTATATTTGTCTCTCTCTTTCCTTCTCTCCATCCTCCCATCTCTCCTCACTATATTTGTTTCTCTCGCTCCTTCTCTCCACCCTCCCATCTCTCCTCACTATATTTCTCTCTCTCCTTATTCTCTCCATCCTCTCATCTCTCCTCACTATATTTGTCTCTCTCACTCCTTCTCTCCACCCTCCCATCTCTCCTCACTATATTTGTCTCTCTCCCATCTGTCCTCTCACTAGATGGATGAGCTGAAGGGGAAGGACCGTGTGGTGTCAGCGTTGGAGAGGGAGCTGGGGGTGCAGGCTGGTTATGCCCAGAAGCTCCAACTGCAGAAGGAGGCTCTGGATGAGCAGCTGGGTCATGTCAGGGAGGCAGAGAGGCATCACAGCAGCCCCAAGAGAGAGGTGGTCCCTGCCCTGGGGGACACCTCTGACTACCTCAACAACCAGGTGAGGGCAGCCCCATGAAAATACACACGCACGCATGCAATTACTCACAAACACAAGCACGCGTACACACACACACACACAGATCAGTCACTCAATATAGTCTTCGTTCACAGTCGCTGATGTTATTGTCTGTTCCTAAGGCTAGAACTGAGATGGGGAAAAATATTCTTACTAAATGCCCCTTCATCTTGAATACATGCTTCAGAAGATTTTAAAGTGAGGGGAGTTGGTGTCTTTGTCTGTTAAGACTCTGATTGACAACACTGTGTGACAACTGAAGTTGTTTCTTATCTTCAATTGTATCTTTAACTTGTGACACTTTGTCTTGTGTGTATTCTGTATTTTTCTGTAATGTTTTATGGACACGCTGCTATTTCCCTGTTTAGCCTTCTTTGCCAGCTCTCCCTCGCAAAATAGGTTTTTTAACCTCAATGGGTTTTACTTGGTTAGATAAAGGTTAAATAAAACATTATTTTTAAAAGGTACACTTGTACACACACATTTGACTGGCGTGGCATTTTCCAAAACACCTGGTGGTCAACTTATTCACACACTGTCTTTATGCCTGATTATCTCCTCCATTTCTCTCTCTCTCGCTCCCCCACTCTATATATATATATATATATATATATATATATATATATATATATATATATATATATATATATATATATATATATATATATATATATATATATATATATATATATATATATATATATATATATATCCCTCTCGCTCTCTCTCTATATATATATATATGTCCCTCTTGCTCTCTCTCTCTCTCTCGCTCTATATATATATATATATATATATCCCTCTTGCTCCCTCTCTCTCGCTCTATATATATATCTTCCCCTCTTCTCTCTCGCTCTCTCTACCTACCCTCGCTCTCTCTACCTACCCTCGTTCTCTCTTGCTCTCTCGCTCTATATATATATATATATATATATCTCTTGCTCTCTCTCTCTCTCTCTATATATATATATATCTCCCGCTCTCTCTACCACCCCCCCCTCGTTCTCTCTCTCTCTCCTCTCTCTCTCTCTCTCTCTCATATATTAATCTCCTCCCCTCTTTCTCGCTCTCTCTTCTACCCCCCTCGCTCTCGCTCTCTCTACCCCCCTCGCTCTCTCTACCCCCCTCGCTCTCTCTACCCCCCTCGCTTCTCTCATTTATATAATATTATACTCTCACTCCCCTCTCTCTCTCTCTCTCTCTCTCCTCTCTCTCTCCTCTCCTCTACCCCCCCCCCAACCCAACACGTTCTTCTCATCATCGCTCTCTCTCTGATCTACTATATCATCCTCCCCCCTACAAACTCTCACATAACAAAATAACATCCAACTACATCTCTACCCTCACCCTCACATCTACTCTACCCTCCCCTCCACTCTCTTACCCTCCCCTCACTCTCTTACCCTCCCCCACTCTCTACCCTCCCCTCACTCTCTCTACCCTCCCCTCACTCTCTCTACCCTCCCCTCACTCTCTCTACCCTCCCTCACTCTCTCTACCCTCCCCTCACTCCTCTACCCTTCCCCTCCCTCTCTCGTACCGTCCTACGCGCTATCCCGCCCCGTCGCTCTCTCTCCTCCCTCCTCCCCTCTCTGCCCTCCTCGTCACTCTCTCTCCCTCACCCTCGCTCTCTCTACCGCCCCCGCTCGCTTCTCTCTACCCCCCCCTCTTCGCGCTCTTCCTCTTACCCCCCCCCCCCCCTCCGCTCTCTCTACCCCCCCCTCCGATCTCTCTACACCCCCTCGCTCTCTCTACCCCCCCCTCGCTCTCTCTACCCCCCCCTCGCTCTCTCTACCCTCCCCTCGCCTCTCTCCTCTCTCCTTCTCTCTACCCCCCCGTTCCCTTCTCTCTCCTCTACTCTCTCTCTCTCCTCCTCTCTATATATATATATATATATATATATATCTCCTCCCCTCTCTCTCTCTACCCCCGTTCTCTCTCTCTCTCTCTCTCTCTCTTATATATATATATATCTCCTCCCCTCTCTCTCTCTACACCCCCTCTCTCTCTCTCTCTCTCTCTCTCTCTATATATATATATATATATCTCCTCCCCTCTCTCTCTCTACCCCCCGTTCTCTCTCTCTCTCTCTCTCTCTCTCTCTATATATATATATATCTCCTCCCCTCTCTCTCTCTACACCCCCTCTCTCTCTCTCTCTACCCCCCCGTTCTCTCTCTCTCTCTACCCCACTGTTCTCTCTCTCTCTCTATATCTCCTCCCCCCTCACTCTCTCTCTCTCTCTACCCCCCATTCTCTCTCTCTCTCACTCTCTCAGGATGTGGAAGATATTCGGGATGCGAGGAGGTCCCAGCTGAAGATAGCTGAGCTCCACTCTGTTACCAGGAAGCTGGAGGACAGAAACACCCTGCTGGCAGATGAGAGGAATGAACTGGTGAGTAACACACACCTGCAGAAAATAACTTGGTGGATAACAGAACATTGTAGGGACATTATGGGAACATTTAAGGGATGTTGTGGAAATATACAGGTATGTGAAAATAACATTTTCTCTTTCTCCTTCCATCTCTCTTGCTCTCTCCTTCCATCTCTCTCGCTCTCTCCTTCCATCTCTCTCGCTCTCTCCTTCCATTTCTCCCTTCATCTGTCAGTTAAAGCGGGTGCGTGAGTCAGAGAGTCAGATGAAGCCACTCTTAGATAAATATAAGAGGATGTCGAAGAAGAACAATGATCTCCTTCAGACTCTGCAGCGCATGGAGGAGAAACTCAAGAACCTCAGCAGAGAGAACGCAGAGATGGTGAGGGAACCAGACATAACCTTTTTGGTCTACTTTGCTTTTCTCCTTTCCTTGTCTCATCTCCTTCATGACTAAGGCAGGACGTTGATAAGTGTAACAAAAGTATGGGCTATGCTTTGATGTTTATGACTGGATTAATGGAACCACATTTGTAGGGAACATGTGAAATGGAGGTCATCTAAGGAAAGGGCAAGAGCCCTACAAGAGATGTTAAGCAGCATCTGTGCCATTCAGTATCTCTGTCGATCGGTATCTGCGCCATTCAGTATCTCTGTCGATCGGTATCTGCGCCATTCAGTATCTCTGTCGATCGGTATCTGTGCCATTCAGTATCTCTGTCGATCGGTATCTGTGCCATTCAGTATCTCTGTCGATCGGTATCTGCGCCATTCAGTATCTCTGTCGATCGGTATCTGCGCCATTCAGTATCTCTGTCGATCGGTATCTGCGCCATTCAGTATCTCTGTCGATCGGTATCTGCGTCGATCGGTATCTCTGTCGATCGGTATCTGCGTCGATCGGTATCTGCGTCGATCGGTATCTCTGTCGATCGGTATCTGCGTCGGTCGGTATCTCTGTCGATCGGTATCTGTGCCATTCAGTATCTCTGTCGATCGGTATCTGTGCCATTCAGTATCTCTGTCGATCGGTATCTGCGCCATTCAGTATCTCTGTCGATCGGTATCTGCGCCATTCAGTATCTCTGTCGATCGGTATCTGCGTCGGTCGGTATCTCTGTCGATCGGTATCTGCGTCGGTCGGTATCTCTGTCGATCGGTATCTGTGCCATTCAGTATCTCTGTCGATCGGTATCTGCGCCATTCAGTATCTCTGTCGATCGGTATCTGCGCCATTCAGTATCTCTGTCGATCGGTATCTGCGCCATTCAGTATCTCTGTCGATCGGTATCTGCGCCATTCAGTATCTCTGTCGATCGGTATCTGCGTCGATCGGTATCTGCGCCATTCAGTATCTGCGTCGATCGGTATCTGCGCCATTCAGTATCTCTGTCGATCGGTATCTGCGCCGATCTGTATCTCCTTCAACCTGTGCCATTCAGTATCTCTGTCGATCGGTATCTGCGCCGATCTGTATCTCCTTCAACCTGTGCCATTCAGTATCTGTGTCGATCAGTATTTACATTTCTCCTTGATTACAAAGCCTCACTGCACTTGTTCTCACTGGTTGCCCTTTTCTCGTGGCAACAGGTCACAAATCTTGCTGCTGCGATGGCACACTGTGGAATTTCACCCAGTAGATATGGGAGTTTATCAAAATGTGATTTGTTTTCGAATTCTTTGTGTGTCTGCGTAATCTGGTCATACATTGGGCAGGAGGTTAGGAAGTGCTGCTCAGTTTCCACCTCATTTTGTGGGCAGTGTGCACAGCCTGTCTTCTCTTGAGAGCCATGTCTGCCTACGGCGGCCTTTCTCAATAGCAAGGCTATGCTCACTGAGTCTACGTAGTCAAAGCATTCCTTAAGTTTGGGTCAGTCACAGTGGTCAGGTATTCTGCCACTGTGTACTCTCTGTTTAGGGCCAAATAGCAAATAGCTGTTTTTTTGTTAATTATTTTCAATGTGTCAATAAATTATATTTTAGTTTTCTCATGATTTGGTTGGGTCTAATTGTGTTCTTGTCCTGGGGCTCTGTGGGGTCTGTTTGTGTTTGTGAATAGAGCCCCTGTCACGATCGTTTTTGTAAGAAACGGACCAAAATTCAGCGTGGTTTGGGTTCATCATCTTTTATTATGAGAACCGCCACAAAAACAATAAAGCGCAAAGAAACGAACATGCAGCTTTGTCGTGGTCCAAAGCAACAATAAAAAATCAAGATCCCACAACAAACAGGTGGGAAAAGGCTGCCTAAATATGATCCCCAATCAGAGACAACGATAGACAGCTGCCTCTGATTGGGAACCATATCAAGCCAACCTAGAAATAAAGAAACTTGATTGCCCACCCTAGTCACACTAGGGCTAACCGACCTAACCAAAATGGAGAATAAAGTATCTCTATGGTCAGGGCGTGACAGCCCCAGGACCAGCTTGCTTAGGCGACTCTTCTCCAGGTTCATCTCTCTGTAGGTATGGAAGATTTCGGAATCGCTGCCTTTTAGGTGGTTGTACAATTTACAGTCTATTTTCTGGATTTTGATAATTAGCGGGTATCTGCCTAATTCTGCTCTGCATGCATTATTTGGGTTTTTACGTTGTACACTGAGGATATTTTTGCAGAATTCTGCATGCAATTTGGTGTTTGTCCCATTTAGTGAATTCTTCGTTGGTGAGCAAACCCCAGACTTCTCAACCATAAAGGGCAATTGGTTCTATAACTGATTCAAGCATTTTTTGCCAGATCCTAATTATTATGTCAAATTTTATGTTCCTTTTGATGGCATAAAAGGCCCTTCTTGCCTTGTCTCTCAGATCGTTCACAGCTTTGTGGAAATTACCTTTGGCACTGATGTTTAGGCTGAGGTATGCATCGTTTTTTGTGTGCTCTAGGTCAACGGTGTCTAGATGGAGTTTGTATTCGTGGTCCTGGCAACTGGACCTTTTATTTTTGTCTTACTGAGATTTACTGTCAGGGTTCAGGTCTGACAGAATCAGTGCAGAAGATCTAGGCGCTGCTGTAGGCCCTCATTAGTTGGGGACAGAAGCACCAGATCCTCAGCAGTAGACGTTTGACTTCAGATTCTAGTAGGGTGAGGCTGGGTGCTGCAGACTGTTCTAGTGCCCGCGCCAATTCATTGATATATATATATATATATAATGTTTAAATGGGGAGGGGGCTTAAGCTGCATCCATGTCTCACCCCACGGCCCTGTGGAAAAATGTGTATGTGGTTTTTGCCAATTTTAACCATACATGTACATGGATTTTATAATGTTGTATGTTTTTCCTGAAACACCACTTTCCATCAATTTGTATAGCAGAACATCACGCCAAATTGAGTCAAAAGCTTTTTTGAAGTCAACAAAGCATCTTTCTCTCTCTGTCTCTGTCTCCTCTGTCTCTCTCTCGACCTCACACTTGAATCGCTGACCCCTGAGAATGTATCTCTCCTCACCTCCCTCTCTTTCTTTCTCTCTCAGAAGGAGAATGTTCGCACTCGTTCCCAGCAGCCTCACCCCCAGCAGCTGAAGAGGCCTACCTCACTGACAGACTTAAGTCAGGCCCACGAGGAACAGGAAGTAGAGTTCCTTAAGCTGCAGGTTGCCGAGCAACAAGGCATCATTGATGAGCTCACGCAGGTCAGGGAGACACTCTAACATCGACATTGCACTTTACCTGGTCTTTAGATCACCAGAACTTCCAAACAACAGCGCATTGACAGATCCTTATTGTAGTGAGATTAGTGAATGTGGGCACCCGCCTAGCTCATGGGTTCTTAAACAAACAGGCAGACATTTTCTTGTACTTTACTGCAGTACAAACAGTGGAATAAAATGGCTGCCGTTAGGGTGAGTGTACTGTTGGGTAACATGTTGGCCCTGCCTTCCAGACCCTCTCGCCAGCCAGCCACTCACCACCCACTCTCTCTGCTCTATTCACTTTTAATCAGAGCCTGTTGCTAATTTACTCATTAGCACGGTGATGTTCTGCTGGCTCCTTGCTGCTGATCATAATTCTGGATCTCCCCAACATGTCCGGATCTGGGGGCAGGTGTTGGATACACAACTCTGTTTACCTTCTCCATCCCTGGTTGTTCCCATAAAGAATCCCACCCGTCTCACCGTTTTACCGTGGCTGCATTTTGACAAGCCTAAATCAAATAGTATCCAGATTCTGTCCCCAGGATTCCACACATGGGACGGTCGATGGCCTAGATTAGTACAATTTAGATTGTCAGGTTAAGGATCAGTCCCACATCAATCAGAGCCTTCTCATACAGAAACGATGCATGTTGTCTAAACTCAAAAGGCTAGAAATCCCAAGTTGCTCCTTTCTGCGCAGGAATGTGACAGACTGATGCTCTGCAAAAAGACCCGGAGAAAACCCCTCAAGCTACCACCTAAAGTAAGACTACTTCTCCCTCTACCGTTCTGTGTGTTTGTGTGTGTTTTATAGTGTTTCTTTGTTGTGTTCTATGTTTCCTGTCACACACTGCTGGTCCAGCGGTGTTGTCAATAAGCAATAGCCTCTTCTCATGATACTGATGGGCTGGTTCTGTCTAATTGGGGTCAGGTGGGGCATGTTCGTGTGGGCGCTCGTGTGCATGCATAAGTTCCTAAGTGCGTGTGACTGTTTAATTGGGCTCAGTTGGGGGAACAATGACACCTGTTTGGTAATCTCTTCCAAACTCAGTCAGAAGGATGGGTAGATGAGGTGTTGATGATCAGGAGAGGAGGAGTGATTCTAGCAATTGGACTGGGTCCTCGAGAGAGAGTTAGCAGAGTCGGTTATGTATGTTGCTAAGAGATTTAACACACTCTGCATCTATAACTGGAGCTGGTTACTGGGACTAACTGAGAATGGAACAGAACACACTTACTGGGAGAGTCTGAATGGAAAAGTACAGTGCTGCTACCTCACAGGCCTGGTAACTATCTTAAAGAGGATTGGTGGATGCTAGTTAACACACCTTTCTGTCTGTGTCTGGTAAGTGGGTGACTGAGACAGCCTGGCCTCAGAGCTCAGTGCCAGACAGTATAGTTCACCTTCGAGGATTCTAGCTTTGTCAGGAGGTTTATAGTATAGCACCAGTATGTATGAGTATGTCCAGCTCGTCCTCTCCATCTCCCGCTTCATCTGTCTGTGTACTATAGTCTGTCTCCATCTCCCGCTTCATCTGTCTGTGTAATATAGTCTGTCTCCATCTCCCGCTTCATCTGTCTGTGTACTATAGTCTGTCTCCATCTCCCGCTTCATCTGTCTGTGTACTATAGTCTGTCTCCATCTCCCGCTTCATCTGTCTGTGTACTATAGTCTGTCTCCATCTCCCGCTTCATCTGTCTGTGTACTATAGTCTGTCTCCATCTCCCGCTTCATCTGTCTGTGTACTATAGTCTGTCTCCATCTCCTGCTTCATCTGTCTGTGTACTATAGTCTGTCTCCATCTCCCGCTTCATCTGTCTGTGTACTATAGTCTGTCTCCATCTCCCGCTTCATCTGTCTGTGTGTTATGGTCTGTCTCCATCTCCCGCTTCATCTGTCTGTGTGTTATGGTCTGTCTCCTTCTCCCGCTTCATCTGTCTGTGTGTTATGGTCTGTCTCCTTCTCCTGCTTCATCTGTCTGTGTGTTATGGTCTGTCTCCTTCTCCCGCTTCATCTGTCTGTGTGTTATGGTCTGTCTCCTTCTCCCGCTTCATCTGTCTGTGTGTTATGGTCTGTCTCCTTCTCCCGCTTCATCTGTCTGTGTGTTATGGTCTGTCTCCTTCTCCCGCTTCATCTGTCTGTGTGTTATGGTCTGTCTCCTTCTCCCGCTTCATCTGTCTGTGTGTTATGGTCTGTCTCCTTCTCCCGCTTCATCTGTCTATGTGCTATGGTCTGTCTCCTTCTCCCGCTTCATCTGTCTGTGTACTATGGTCTGTCTCCTTCTCCCGCTTCATCTGTCTGTGTACTATGGTCTGTCTCCTTCTCCCGCTTCATCTGTCTGTGTACTATAGTCTGTCTCCTTCTCCCGCTTCATCTGTCTGTGTACTATAGTCTGTCTCCATCTCCCGCTTCATCTGTCTGTGTACTATAGTCTGTCTCCATCTCCCGCTTCATCTGTCTGTGTGCTATGGTCTGTCTCCTTCTCTGGGTGTCAGGAGATGACCTTCAAACACGATGGTAAGGACTTTACTGTAGTCCAGTGACTATTGAGCTGACTCCGTGGGTTGGTCCTGAGATCAATGGGAAGGACAATACTGTTGAGTTTATAAAATCAATGGGAAGGAGGAAATTAGCCTTTTTTGTGGATGATTTGTGTTTCGTAATCGGATGGTAAGGAATGCAGAAGTGATTGTTCCAAGGTTGATGGACGGTCCACAGTATGTCACAGTGAGTGTTTTGTAGCATCATGGATTGGGTGAGTGTTCTGTGGCATCATGGATTGGGTGAGTGTTCTGTGGCATCATGGATTGGGTGAGTGTTCTGTGGCATCATGGATTGGGTGAGTGTTCTGTGGCATCATGGATTGGGTGAGTGTTCTGTGGCATCATGGATTGGGTGAGTGTTCTGTGGCATCATGGATTGGGTGAGTGTTCTGTGGCATCATGGATTGGGGGAGTGTTCTGTAGCATCATGGATTGGGGGAGTGTTCTGTAGCATCATGGATTGGGGGAGTGTGTGTTGTGGTAAACTGTGGGGTGTTGGGTTGAGCGTGCATAGATTAACACAGAGACAGGAAGGATCTAGTCAGCAAACACAACTTTATTAGGCAATAAAATAAACATAACGAAATCAGGTAGGTTTGGCTCGGTCCTTCTTCTCAGCTTCTGCTCTGTCGGCCTCTCTGTTCTCCCCCGCGGTGTGCCACAGTGCTCCTTTTATGTGGCTTCCACGGCTGGTTGGCACGTTCCCCTAATTACCTCTACTTGGAGCCATCCGTGTCGGGGTGCCCAGCCCGTGTACTTCCAGCAGAGGGAGGCAACGTCGCAGCACCTACCTCACCTCTATTACCAACCCCCAAGTGTGTGTTTCAAATAGTCTTCTCTCCTATTGTTTTTTTTTTGTGTGTGTGTGTGTGTGTGTGTGTGTGTGTGTGTAAATCAATATATTACAGCTCATCACTCCCTTTTTCTTTCTCCTCCCTCTCCTTCTCTCCCTCTCCATCCTCCTCCCTCCCCCTCCCTCCCCCTCTCTCTATCTCTCCAGAGGCATGTTGTGGAGACATATTTTGGATTTGATGAGGAGTCTGTGGACTCTGAGACGTCGTCTCTGACCTCTTACAACACTGACCTCACAGACTGCACCCCTGCCACGCCCGAGGAGGACCTGGAGGACGTACGTGTGTGTGTGTGTGTGTGTGTGTGTGTTTGACCATGTCACTACCCAGTCCTCTGTAGTTTAGTTGGTAGAGCATGGCTCTTACAATGCCAGGATAGTGGGTTAAATTCCCTGGACCAACCGTGCGTAAAATGTATACATGCATGACTGTAAGTCTCTGGATAAAAGCGTCTGCTATATGGCATGTTATGTATTGTATTCATTCCCCAGGGTGTCTCTCGTGAAGAGTCAGAGCTGCGCTTCAGACAACTGACCAGAGAGTACCAGGCTCTCCAGCGGGCCTACGCCCTCCTACAGGAACAGACTGGGGGGTCACACGATGCTGAGAGAGTGGCCAGGGTGAGTAGCTTTAACCTTTAACCCCTACAGCCTGCCCATGATATCCCTCATTAGACTCCTGATGTGCCCATCACTGTCTCAAAACATGAGCTTTTGCCAAGAGGAGTACAAGAACAATGTTATTATATCTTAGCAGGCTGCAGGGTGTGCAGGTTAATGTTCTATCTTAACAGGCTGCAGGGTGTGCAGGTTAATGTTCTATCTTAGCAGGCTGCAGGGTGTGCAGGTTAATGTTCTTCTATCTTAGCAGGCTGCAGGGTGTGCAGGTTAATGTTCTTCTATCTTAGCAGGCTGTAGGGTGTGCAGGTTAATGTTCTATCTTAGCAGGCTGCAGGGTGTGCAGGTTAATGTTCTTCTATCTTAGCAGGCTGCAGAGTGTGCAGGTTAATGTTCTATCTTAACAGGCTGCAGGGTGTGCAGGTTAATGTTCTATCTTAGCAGGCTGCAGGGTGTGCAGGTTAATGTTCTATCTTAGCAGGCTGCAGGGTGTGCAGGTTAATGTTCTATCTTAGCAGGCTGCAGGGTGTGCAGGTTAATGTTCTTCTATCTTAACAGGCTGCAGAGTGTGCAGGTTAATGTTCTTCTATCTTAACAGGCTGCAGGGTGTGCAGGTTAATGTTCTTCTATCTTAACAGGCTGCAGAGTGTGCAGGTTAATGTTCTTCTATCTTAGCAGGCTGTAGGGTGTGCAGGTTAATGTTCTTCTATCTTAACAGGCTGCAGAGTGTGCAGGTTAATGTTCTTCTATCTTAACAGGCTGCAGGGTGTGCAGGTTAATGTTCTTCTATCTTAACAGGCTGCAGGTTAATGTTCTTCTATCTTAACTGGCTGCAGGTTAATGTTCTATCTTAACTGGCTGCAGGGTGTGCAGGTTAATGTTCTTCTATCTTAGCAGGCTGTAGGGTGTGCAGGTTAATGTTCTTCTATCTTAACAGGCTGCAGGGTGTGCAGGTTAATGTTCTTCTATCTTAACAGGCTGCAGGTTAATGTTGTTCTATCTTAACTGGCTGCAGGTTAATGTTCTTCTATCTTAACTGGCTGCAGGGTGTGCAGGTTAATGTTCTTCTATCTTAACAGGCTGCAGGTTAATGTTCTTCTATCTTAACTGGCTGCAGGGTGTGCAGGTTAATGTTCTTCTATCTTAACAGGCTGCAGGTTAATGTTCTTCTATCTTAACAGGCTGCAGGGTGTGCAGGTTAATGTTCTTCTATCTTAACAGGCTGCAGGTTAATGTTCTTCTATCTTAACAGGCTGCAGGGTTTGCAGGTTAATGTTCTTCTATCTTAACAGGCTGCAGGTTAATGTTCTTCTATCTTAACTGGCTGCAGGGTGTGCAGGCTTTTGTTCCAGCCCAGCACTAACTCACCTGATTGAACTGACTTGACTCTGGTCTCTGATTGGCTACGTTCGCCTTCCCACAGAACCGTGAGCAGCTGCAGGCGGATCTGATTGGGTGCCAGGCGAAGATCGCCGACCTGGAGAAGGCATTGGCTGAGAGGGGGCAGGTAAAAGAGGAAAAGGGCGGGGAGACGACTGGGAGGTCCCTGGCTGCTCCGCTCTCATTGGCCCTGCTGCTTGTCTGTCTTGGGGCTTTGCTTTTGGCCTGGCGCTACGGCTACGCCAACCGGATCTGCCGCAGGATCCTGTGATGTCACAACTCTGCCCTGTGTGTGTGCTCCACTGTCGTTGACAGTATTTGAATGTATATGCTCTATTTTCTCTGGAAAACATCATCAGGATTTATCTCCTCATGATCATGAGTGATTGAATGATACGTCCTCATGCTAAACAAATCAGCCAGTCATCAAATTGTACCTAGCATTTACAAATATGACTCTGAAGAAACAAGGTTAATGAAAATATATATATATACTGTCATGTCTTAATTATGTAACATTCTGTGGAAATCATCTTCAATCAGTTCCTCTGTAAAGATATATCAATTAGATTATTTCCTTGTATAAGTAATGATATTTGTAAAAGCAGAGTGAAATCCATTTTGAGAAGTGTAGATGGATTTTGGGGTCAAAACTAAACAAATGCACCATGATGCAAATCACATAGATTGTTCAATCTTCTTGTTGATTGCTCAGCCTGATATCAATAGACTGAATAGATCTAATACCGAGCAGCGTTTCACAGAGGTCAGAACTCATAGCATCCTCCATCATTCTCTGGTACCTGTTGCATGCCTCACATTTACTGCATGTTGTCTGTTTGTGTCACTGTGGCATTGTTGCACTTTCTGTTGCACTGCTCTCACCTCTGGTGCCTCAATATTCCTGAATCTCTGTTCAGCATGCTGTTCACTGTACCAATACAGATTTCTGAGCACATTTCTCTGTATTTCTGGTCATTTTGATGGTGAACTTTCTCTCTGTTACTTTTTGGCTCAATAAAACCATGTTACAGCAATATATTTTGTGTTTAACTTGTGGTTGCATGCATGTGTGCTCACTATTTGAATGCATTATTTCACTTATTTTGGGCTTGTGGGTCTCAGTTCAGAAACTGACAGTTTGGGCTAGGACTCACACGGTGTGGCTGAATCTCTTTGGGTTGAGGTGCTCATGCATGTACATTGTACAGTATCCCCTATGGGTGGCAAGGTGCTCTTATCTCCCTTATCATTCTGTGTTGTGATAATTTAGTTTTCCTCTGAGGTGTGTGTGACCGTATGTTTCTCCAGGACTCTAAGTGGGTGGAGGAGAAGCAGTACCTCATCAGGACCAATCAGGAACTCCACGACAAGGTAAGGTACCTCCTACTCCTCTGTCACTCAACACCGTCCTGTGAGCAATCTGGAAGCAAAGGACACTGCAAAATACAAAAATGTGTGTGTGTGTGTAGATGTGTGTGTTACAGCAAGCTGAGTGGAAGCTGCAGGCGGCGGTGCAGGACTCGAGGGACCAGAATGAGCTGCTGGAGTTCAGAGTGCTAGAGCTGGAAGTAAGAGAGTGCACCATCAAACTGTCCCCAGGGGGCGACACCGGTCTCCAGTCCCCACGCAAGACCTACATACAGTGACCAAAACACACACGCACACACACACACACACACACAAGCATGCTATAGGAGGATGGGCTCATTGGAATGGAATATATGGAATGGTATCAAACACACACAAAAAAAAAACATGTTGGATTCCGTTACATAAATTCCATTCCAGCCATTACAGTGAGCGCATCCTCCTATAGCTCCTCCCACCAGCCTCCTGTGGCACTTAGTACAGAGTACACGCGAGCACACAAACATACACACTACTGTGCCTCGATCCATTGTATGTACCTTGTATTCTGACCGCCTTACCATCCCCACTGAACTGGAAAAGTGTATTTTTTCAAATTGAAAGATATACAAGAATGTTGTCTTTAGTAAGATTAATATAATTTTGAATGGAATAAAATGTGTTCAAGTTCACCATCCGCCCATCTTTGTTCATTTGTCTCCTCCTTGCATGTAGTTGTTCTTAAGTTTCTTTATGTTCATTAAAAAGGCAGTCGTATGCACAAACATTCCAATCATCAGGTACACGTGTCCTAAATCTCTTGATTGTTGTCCATAATAGAAGATTATCGACTGCATGGCTTTCCTCCTCTCAGGTTCTGCCTCCAACAACTGATGTAGGATATCTTTAATGAGCTCGTTCATATACTTTTTTTAGAATATCTTTCATGATGACTTCATAGGAGATACTCGATCACTTCAAGAAGGTATCAATCAAACTCTTAATGCACATAAGTATGGGTTGAATGGATCCAAAGAGCCACTCAGTCACTTAAACTCGTCCATTTGAACTCCCAGAGTATGTTTTAAAACCCTATTACTTTGGTTTTAAATCATGTTTCTCCACCTAACTCATTTGGACAGATCCCGAGCATGCTATCCTCATCATGTAAGTACTGTACATCATTCAGCTCAGTTCCCAACCATGACCAGTTCAGTTCCCAACCATGACCAGTTCAGTTCCCAAACATGACCAGTTCAGTTCCCAACCATGACCAGTTCAGTTCCCAACCATGACCAGTTCAGTTCCCAACCATGACCAGTTCAGTTCCCAACCATGACCAGTTCAGTTCCCAACCATGACCAGTTCAGTTCCTAACCATGACCAGTTCCTAACCATGACCAGTTCCTAACCATGACCAGTTCCTAACCATGACCAGTTCCTAACCATGACCAGTTCCTAACCATGACCAGTTCAGTTCCTAACCATGACCAGTTCAGTTCCTAACCATGACCAGTTCAGTTCCCAACCATGACCAGTTCAGTTCCCAACCATGACCAGTTCAGTTCCCAACCATGATCCATTCAGCTTAGTTCCCAACCATGATCCATTCAGCTCAGTTCCCAACCATGACCCATTCAGCTCAGTTCCCAACCATGGCCCATTCAGCTCAGTTCCCAACCATGGCCCATTCAGCTCAGTTCCCAACCATGGCCCATTCAGCTCAGTTCCCAACCATGGCCCATTCAGCTCAGTTCCCAACCATGGCCCATTCAGCTCAGTTCCCAACCATGGCCCATTCAGCTCAGTTCCCAACCATGACCCATTCAGCTCAGTTCCCAACCATGACCCATTCAGCTCAGTTCCCAACCATGACCAATTCAGCTCAGTTCCCAACCATGACCCATTCAGCTCAGTTCCCAACCATGACCCATTCAGCTCAGTTCCCAACCATGACCCATTCAGCTCAGTTCCCAACCATGACCCATTCAGCTCAGTTCCCAACCATGACCCATTCAGCTCAGTTCCCAACCATGACCAGTTCAGTTCCTAACCATGACCAGTTCAGTTCCTAACAATGATCCATTCAGCTCAGTTCCCAACCATGACCCATTCAGCTCAGTTCCCAACCATGACCCATTCAGCTCAGTTCCCAACCATGACCCATTCAGCTCAGTTCCCAACCATGACCCATTCAGCTCAGTTCCCAACCATGACCCATTCAGCTCAGTTCCCAACCATGACCCATTCAGCTCAGTTCCTAACCATGACCAGTTCAGTTCCTAACCATGACCAGTTCAGTTCCAAACCATGACCAGTTCAGTTCCTAACCATGATCCATTCAGCTCAGTTCCCAACCATGACCCATTCAGCTCAGTTCCCAACCATGACCCATTCAGCTCAGTTCCCAACCATGACCCATTCAGCTCAGTTCCCAACCATGACCCATTCAGCTCAGTTCCCAACCATGACCCATTCAGTTCAGCTCCTAACCAAGACCCATTCAGTTCAGCTCCTAACCAAGACCCATTCAGTTCAGCTCCCAACCATGAACCGTTCAGTTCAGTTCCCAACCCTGGCTCGTTCAGTTCAGTTCCCGACCCATTCAGTTCAGCTCCCAACCATGACCAGTTCAGTTCCCAACCATGACCCATTCAGCTCAGTTTCCAACCATGACCCATTCAGCTCAGTTCCCAACCATGACCCATTCAGCTCAGTTCCCAACCATGACCCATTCAGCTCAGTTCCCAACCATGACCCATTCAGCTCAGTTCCCAACCATGACCCATTCAGCTCAGTTCCTAACCATGACCAGTTCAGTTCCTAACCATGACCAGTTCAGTTCCAAACCATGACCAGTTCAGTTCCTAACCATGATCCATTCAGCTCAGTTCCCAACCATGACCCATTCAGCTCAGTTCCCAACCATGACCCATTCAGCTCAGTTCCCAACCATGACCCATTCAGCTCAGTTCCCAACCATGACCCATTCAGCTCAGTTCCCAACCATGACCCATTCAGTTCAGCTCCTAACCAAGACCCATTCAGTTCAGCTCCCAACCATGAACCGTTCAGTTCAGTTCCCAACCCTGGCTCGTTCAGTTCAGTTCCCGACCCATTCAGTTCAGCTCCCAACCATGACCAGTTCAGTTCCCAACCATGACCCATTCAGCTCAGTTTCCAACCATGACCCATTCAGCTCAGTTCCCAACCATGACCCATTCAGCTCAGTTCCCAACCATGACCCATTCAGCTCAGTTCCCAACCATGACCCATTCAGCTCAGTTCCCAACCATGACCCATTCAGCTCAGTTCCCAACCATGACCCATTCAGCTCAGTTCCTAACCATGACCAGTTCAGTTCCTAACAATGATCCATTCAGCTCAGTTCCTAACAATGATCCATTCAGCTCAGTTCCTAACCATGACCCATTCAGCTCAGTTCCCAACCATGACCCATTCAGCTCAGTTCCCAACCATGACCAGTTCAGTTCCTAACCATGACCAGTTCAGTTCCTAACCATGACCAGTTCAGTTCCCAACCCTGACTCATTCAGTTCAGTTCCCAACCCTGACCCATTCACTATCAGTCTCACACACCAGTCTACCCAACCAGAATATTAGTTGTGATTGTACTGTCCCCTTTAGAGGGCTGGCTGTTGTGGTCTGTAAATTAGACTGGGGGGACTGTTTGTGAGTGTGTAGATGTGGGTGTGAATGAGGGCTGGGTTAACTGTCCTTGTTGTCCATTAGGAGAGGGAACACAGGCTTCCAGCCATGGGATTCCACATGACTACCTTCCCAGAGAACAGCAACAGCGCTCTGCAGATCTTCTGTCACCAGGAGGGAATCAAGGTAACACAAACACACACATTTTCCCTCTCGCAGCGTATGTAAACTGGATGTGTAATCCCTCTTTAGGACGTGGTTATTCCAGATCTGATGAAGAAACTGGATATCCTGGGAGATAATGGGGTGAGTTTAAATTCTCTCTGCTTTTCCTAATACTCTCAGTAAAATGATCTTACTAAAATTCACAATGCTATTTTCTCCCTCAATTAAAACCTTAATAAATACTTTTATCCCTCTCCGATCATCTATATCCATTTCCTGTCTCTTCTTCGTCCCCAGAACTTGCGTAACGAGGAGCAGATTGTTGTCATCCAGGCTGGGATGGTTCTGTCAATGTGTGAGAAGGTCAGTCTCTCCTCCTTCTCCAACAACATTGGAACATTGTTACATTGTGGGAGGCAACCCATCTGCCTCCTCTTCCTCCTCCTCCTCTCCCTCCTCCTTCTCCTCTTCCTCCTTCTCTTCCTCCTCCTCCTCTTTCTTCTTCTCCTCTTCCTCCCCTTCAACTATTCCTCCTTCTCCTCCTTCTTTTCCTCTTCCACCTCCTTCTCGTCTTCCTCCTTCTCGTCTTTCTCCTCCTTTCCTTCTCCTCCTCTTCCTCCTCCTCCTCTTTCTTCTCCTCCTCTTCTTCCTCTTCAACTATTCCTCCTTCTCCTCCTTCTTTTCTTCTTCCACCTCCTTCTCCTCCTCCTTCTTGTCTTACTCCCCCTTTTCTTCTCCTCCTCCTTCTCCTTATCTCTGAGCCTGCCTCTTACACCTACTGGACTATTATCTACTGAGTATTTAACTGTACAGTATGTGTTGAGTGTCTCTCTCTCTCTCCCTCCCTCCCTCCCTCCATAGTGGTTAAAGCAGATCGACAGCACAGAGGCAGCCTTGACCCAGAGGATGATTGACCTGGAGAATGAGACGGTGAGAGACCCCCAAAAAAACATCTGACCAAGTATCAGTGGTTTTTCACTGTCTCTGACGTGACACCATTGTCATGGTGATGCAATGATGTGATTTCATATCCTGTGTTGTGCTGTGGCTGTTCCAGGACCAGTTCAGTAAGCAGAAGGGTTTCATGGAGGAGGAGCTGGACTACAGGAAGCAGGCCCTGGATCAGGCCTACATGGTATGACACAGCAACATGATGGGACAGGAGGGTTACTCTACAGCTGTCTCCTGCTTGTAGGAAGTGTCTGCTAAATGGCATATAGTGTATTATAATTATATATTACAATAGTCATTATATTATCAAGATGGCATGCAATAGTTTCATAAAGTATATGTTTTAGACCTAGATGTAGACCCACTGTCAGCCCTCTAAATTATGTAAACCCATCAAACATCACTAACCCACAGACCAAACCCTGCTATTTGAGTTTGTCATGTGTTGTCGGGATACTGCATCTTCTACCTCAATGAACCCGTGTTTGCACGGGGTGCTAAAGGACAGAAAGAGACACACCCTCCTGTCTGGGGAGAATGGCTGTGCATGAACTGTTCAGACACATCCCAAACACTCTCTCAGAACAGTACGATCCCGAGACAGGACGTCTAGTGATTCCCCCAGTGACGTGTGTAATTCTAATGAGACTGTGTATCAAGAGGAACTAAACGTAGACTAGAGATGTGTGAATGTTCCCAGTACAGAGAAGCCTGTATGTTTTTTACATTCTTCCCATCTCTAACTTGATTTAACAGTCACTACCACCATGAGTCAGGTAACAGGAGTATCTTGCACTCACCATCATTTATTCATTTGATTCACTGTGTGTTTTCGTGTTTTTAGTTCCACTTTATACAGTGTCAATAGAAGCATGTATTTACATGGTCACTACACTGACATTATAAGCCGTAAATAGGCGTAACAGTTGTAAGTATTATGTAACAAAGTGGACTTAGTACCTACACTGTAGTTACCATGAAAAACACACCATTATAGTGACACTAGATATAAAGCGGAACAGTGTTTTCCATCTCGGCCATGGTCACAGTGGCGTACCTGTGTATGTGGCTGTATGGCAGAGGATCGCAGAGCTGGAGGCGACTCTGTATAGCGCTCTGCAGCAGGAGCCGGGGGGGCGTGCGGTCGCAGAGTCTCTGTCGGACAGGCAGAGGGAGGAGCTGGGGCTCGCCGTGGACAAACTGCGGAGACAGATACTCAGGCAGAGCCGCCAGTATGACAGTCAGATCTTACAGGAGCGCCTGAAGCTCCTACAGCAGGCCCAGCAGGTAAGGAAAGGCCTTAACCTGCAGCCGCCACAGAGAAAAGATGCAGTATCCCTCCTGCTTGTGTGTGTGTGTGTGTGTGTGTGTGTGTGTGTGTTTGTTTCCTTGTATTTTGTGTATTCCACCAAACCTCAACATTTCACAGAAGTCCTATCCTTATTCTATTAGTCTTTATGCTCCTAACCTCAACACGACACTCCTCCTAACCTCAACACGACACTCCTAACCTCAACACGACACTCCTCCTAACCTCAACACTCCTTGCTTCAGAAACTAACCATCAACTGTCTAATCAATAACACAATAGGAGTTTACTAAAGACATCAATTATAATTGAACATTCTCCATAACCGACCTGCAGCTGAGACATTTTTCCTAGTCTTCTCTTCATTGGTCTCTCCTCCACCAGCCCTGCTGGGTGCAATACAGGATCTCAACCTAATCCTGTCCCCCAAAACCAGCTATTTTCCAGACCCTGCCTCTCCTCTGGCTGACTCAGCTTCCCGTGGTTATGATCTAAGCAGCTTTCAGGGTTCAGGTCAGCCACGAGAATGTGATCAGTGTGGTTCCAGTGTTTCATAACTCTATCAGGATTACTTACCAGTGGACTGGTTTGCTTCCAGTGAAGGTTTTGGATTTCACGCTTGTCTGAGTCTGTCTCAAATAGTGTTTAGAGGAGAGGAAAGGAGCAAATGGAAGTGTGCGTGCGTGTGTAGCCAAGACCGAAGGTCGGTCAACAAATCAGCTCATGTGGTCTGGACAAAGATTCACCATTGTTCCACTTGCTCGTTGTCATGGCAGCAGGATTTTTTTAATTTGACGCTCTGCAACAGCTGCCATGGTAACATGGGAGTAGGGCAGCTTCTGGGAATACATGTGGAAAGGGTTGTCGTCACTTTCATTAGCAACTGTTTAACAACCACAGCCATTTATTTGTTCTACTTCTAAACTATAATACAGAGCCTGTGGTCAGTAGGAAGTTGACCTCCTGAACCATATGTTCTGTGTTATTTGCCTTACAGAGAATAAGACAGTTGGAAGGCATGATTGACATGCAAAAGAGACAAGTCAAGGAAATTGAAGAAAAGGTATATATGTCATTTCTCTCTCTGTCTAAGAAACATCTATGTATGTGTTGTGGGCACAGGTGGCTAGTGTAACCTAATTTGGGGAGGCTGGGATCATGGTAATGACTGGAAGGAAACAAAATGACTGGTATCAAACACATGGTACCACTCTATTCACTTCATTCCAACTATTATTATAAGCCTCCCTTCACCAGCCTCCTGTGGTTGTGGGTCATGAGAGCAGGCAGTAGGACTCTTCAGTTAGAATTCTGAACAGTAACGTGTCTTCTTCTCTCCTTTTTTTTAACATTATTATGATTTGTTTAGTTCTTCTTCCTGTTTTTGTTTTTCTCTCTAGCTTTTATTATTGGGCCTTAATGACACTGACACGGACCGCCATCAGGTAATGACACAGAGCTACGCAGCCTCCCTCATACTGTGTAATAACAGGATGATGACGCTGACCATCATTTGTTTCCTCAGGTGCTAAGGCGCTCAGGTGGAGAATGAGGAAGAAACACACAACATGTAATTTCTTTTAATGTTTTTTTTTTTTAGATGGTTCACAAACCTTATGGCTTTTTTTGATAAACATGCATTTTTAACCTGGGATGCAGAACATAACAAAACCATGACTTTGAAAAGTGAACAAATCCCAGAGACATATAAAGAGAGGTATATCAGTGTTTTTTAATAGAAAGGAAGTCTCGCCTACAGTTTCTGCAAGTGGAACAATTAGCCAAACTCTAACGTGAGTTCTAAAAAGCATAAACATTGTGGCTGCAACACTGAAGCGGGTCAATAAGGACAACATTGATTGAGTCAGTGCCTCAGATGAATTTAGAACCACACAACGAAAGAGTGCATTCGGAGAGGAGGGAGAAAGAGAAGGAGAAGAAGAAGAAGGGGGAAAGATGGGAAGGGGGAAAGAAAGCAGGTGGCCTTTCTAACACAGACTAGCCAAGTCCTGGGCACTGGACATTCCCGGAAAGCTCAGCGCATGAAGGTCTCCATGGAAACGTCTGTCACGGCCACGTTGAAAGGGTAAGAAGTGAAAGCTCTTAGTAGGTTTCGCAGTAGAGACACCAGAGGACTGAGGGGACGGGAGGAGTCTAGACGGTGGAAGACAACAAAGACTCTTCAGTATGTAAGTTACTTTATATTACCACAGCACTATTTTACAATTATGACTAACTTTAGGTACCTTGACAAAACAAACCCAATACAAATACTTCCTCCTTCAGCTCTGTTCTGCAGTTCTGAGTTATCCATTGGCTTCACATTGCATTCATTCATTAGCTTAATCAGAGTTAAGCAGTAACTTGGCTAACTGGGAGAGAAAGGTGATGGGATGAGGGGGGAGGAGGTGGTGAGGTAACTTTAGACGCATGTCTGAAGCTAGTCAGCTACTTGCTGCAGCCGAGCTGCTGCTCTCATGATTAATGCAATTTGTGTGTGTGTGTGCGTGTGTGTGTGTGTGTGTGTGTGTGTGTGTGTGTGTGTGTGTGTGTGTGTGTGTGCGTGTGTGTTACACCACAGCAAAGGGTCAACAAAGAGATGGAAGAGAGGACAAAGAGAGAGAAAGAGGGAGGTCAGAGAGGGATATAGAGAAAGAGGAGAGGGGAGGAAGTTTTTGAGAAAGAGAGGGGGGTGTGACTGAGGTTGGAGAAGGAGTGTGTTTGTTGGTTTGCTACCGGACAGTGGATGAATGCAGGGAGAGGATCAGTAAGGTTTCTGAATGGAAACCGTTGGTTTGCAGGTTCTAGAGATGAGGTCACCCATGAACAACAACCATGGAGGGGAACATGATTACAACAGCGGGGACCGGAACCGGAGCTCACTCTGTAACCATGGTAACAGGTCCCACTGGCACCCCGGACCTCCAGGTTCTGACCCACAGAGTGAAGCTTCTAGAGCACAGCCTGAGAGACAACGTCAGCTCCTTCACTGAGTCTGAGAGCGCTCTGCACAGCAGGTGAGGAGCAGGTGACATAGAGACAGGGATCATGTATCACACAGCTACAACATATGGCCACAACCATATCACATTGCACATCCTGTACTCACATGCAGCTTACCAAGCAGCATTTTGCCATAGTAACAGACTGTTGGTTACCTCTTAGCATGATATCACTGTGTGGGGTTTATTTCAAACATTGCAGTCAGTAAGGTATGTGTGCACACTTCTATTTTCTCTTGGACTTATGACAGGCAAAAACAATTTGACAGTAGGATGTCTCATCTCTGTTGAATGCTAATGTAATGCTATGCTAATCGTGTAATGCTATGCTAATCATGTAATGCTATGCTAATCATGTAATGCTATGCTATTCATGCAATTCTATGCTATTCATGTAATGCTATGCTTATCATGTAATGCTATGCTAATCGTGTAATGCTATGCTAATCATGTAATGCTATGCTTATCATGTAATGCTATGCTTATCATGTAATGCTATGCTTATCATGTAATGCTATGCTAACCATGTAATGCTATGCTATTCATGTAATGCTATGCTAATCATGTAATGCTATGCTAATCATGTAATGCTATGAAAATGTAATGTGATCTAATGAGTCATGTTGTCTTCCTGTGCAGGATTAGAGAGTTGGAGGTGTCAGAACAGAGCCTGCTACAGAAGGTGGAGGACCTTACTTCCAACTCAGTCCTCCACTGCCCCAGCATGCTGCAGCGCCAGAGGCTGGATGAGCGGCTCCACACGCTGAGGGAGGAGGTACGCTCCATGGTGAGAGACAGAATTGAGCTTTACATGAGCTTCAATGAGGCATAGCAAACATACAAGTACTGGAAGCTGTACTGTACATGTAGTGTAAGCCTGTTTTAACTCAGGTACTAGTATAGTGTAAACCTGTTGTAACTCAGGTAGTGTAGTGTAAACCTGTTGTAACTCAGGTATTAGTGTAGTGTAAACCTGTTGTAACTTGGGTATTAGTGTAGTGTAAACCTGTTGTAACTTGGGTATTAGTGTAGTGTAAACCTGTTGTAACTCAGGTATTAGTGTAGGGTAATTTATTGTACTTTATTGTAATTGTAAGAAGAAGGAGAATGCAGGGAGTATGCGAGTATCATAACTCTATTGTAGCTCAGGTGTAAAGTTATTGTAATCTCCCTGTCTCTGTCCCAGTCCCAGGAGAAGGAGCGTGGGGATCGTGTGTGGAGGGAGAGGCTGCGGCGCTGCCAGGCCCAGCTCAGGGCTAAAGAAGAGGAGATGGGCCGCCAGTCTCAGTACTTTGAGCACTTTAAGAGCCAGCTGCACCACAAGCTAGGCCTGGCCAGAGACAGAGAGCAGGGCCTGCAGACCAGACTCCACCAGATGGAGCGACCGGTGCTGGAGATGAATGTATCTGCTGCCACCTACATAGCCCCTGTCAACACAGCTAGCACCAACTCTGTTACTGCAGACAATGTCAAGTCCATCATGGTACCAACCTCAGGCCAACAGAGAACAGAGACAGAGAGACTGCCCCACCCAAGGGAGGAAGGAGAAGGAGAGGAGGAGGACGGTGAGGAGAAGACACAGCGGAGACACTACGGACAACAGCTCCAGCAGAAGCAGGGAGCGAATGATAGAGAAATAGAGGGAGAAAGAGAGGGGGAGGAAGGGGAAGATGGTGAGAGTCTGGGGGGTGAGGCTAGACTGAGAAGCTTCATCCTCAGCCTCCAGGAGGACCTCAGGGTTCTGCTGGAGAGGGAGGAGCAGGGGCTGGCGGAGCAGAGGGGGCTGATGGAACAGTTGGAGGAAGCGCAGGAGAACAACCACTTCTTGTCCTGTACGTTGGAGGAGATGAAGACGGTGGTCCACAGACTGAAGCTGACAGAGAGCTCCCTGATGGAGGAGGTGGAGGAGCTGCAAGAGGAGAACCAGAGACTGTGTCAGAGGCTCAGCCACACTCTGAGACAGACCAACCACAGCCTGGGTTCTACTGACCCGAGCCCTGTCTCTACCCCCAGCCTGGCTACCTCCCTGCCAAACACCCCTGGCCTGGGTCAACCAGTTCCCTGCTCTGTGAACAACACTGACCCGGTGAGTGATGAGATGAAAGTTCATGTAGAGGGGACTCTGTAAATCAGTGTAAGAGTTGGAGAGTTAAGCCTCAAGAATGTGAATGATTACGATTATAAGCTAACCTTATTTTAGGATTGTAAAATGGATTATAATTTGGGATTATCATGGGTCCAAAGTGGAATGTTGATCTGAGTAACTACAGAGGAACTAACGAGTGTGGCCGGCTTGTGTGTTTGAGACTGGGATCTGCTTTTTGATGAACCTCTAATGTGTAGTGTTCATCATCTATGCAGGTGAAGATGATCCCAGGCCAGGCTTCACTAGACACACACCCCTCTGCTCAACACCATGGAGCAACAGAGAGGTCGCAGGAAAACTCCACTCTGCCTCTGCCCCAGCCGGACCTCCTGAACCTCTCAGGCCACCGTAGCCAGAACCCCGGCCTCATATCCCTGGGTACTAAGAGCGTTGAGGGTCTGGGGGAGTTGACCCTGAGGGACTGGTGTCCTGGTCCTGGGGGCTTCCCCTCTCTCAACCTGGAGGAGGGGACAAGCGAGGAGACTGAGGCCCTGAAAGAGGCTTACAGGAGCATGGGGGGCGACATGGACTCACTCCGGGACCACAGGGACCAGCTGGAGAGCACTCTACGACACACACAGGACCAGCTGCACAGGGTGACCGATGAGAACGCCCGACTGAAATGTAAACTCAGGGCGCAGGGAGAAACAGGGGCCTGCGAGGTGGAGCAGGGGTCCTCACTTGTAGGCGAGAGCATGACAAATGTCCAGGAAAACAAGGTGTCAACTCTAAACCTCATACCCCAGAGTTGCAGAGATCTCACTGCAACTCCATATCAGAATGATACTATCCTAGCCTTAGCCCAGGATGACCTGTCCCTGTATGCCTTAGCCCAAGATGACCTAGCCCTAGCCTTGAACCAGGAGAACCGGGCCCTGGGCAGGCGTATCCAGGAGCTCCTAGCCCACATAGAGAGCCAGGAGGGGGAGAGTGAGAGGGAGCTAGTCCAGCTCAGGCTGCAAGTGTCCCTGCTAGAGAGGGAGAGCACCAGGCTGGAGCAGGAGAACCTGGAGCAGGGAGGTCTCATCACTGAGCTGACCAGGAAGACTGAGGATGACCTCAACACTATCATAGAGCTGCAGGAAAGACGGGTCGAGAGCAGTCAGCTAGGCCTACAGCAGGGTGACAGTGGTTTGACCATTGAGTCAGAGTCAGAGTGCGGTCAACAGGGTGAGCATGCGGTCGGCTCAGTGCACGCTCAACAGGGTCAACCCACAGTAGGGGTTGTGACCAGTTTACAAGGTGATCAGACGCCAGGGTCAGTGAATAGTGGTGTACCACAGGTTGACCACACGGTTGAGTCAGTGTGTAGTCAGCAGGAGGACCGTTTGACCACGGAGTCAACGTGCAGGCTTAGAGAGAAGAGGGACGAGCTGATTGGCTATCTCAGTGATCTCAAAGAGGAAAGAGAACAGGTAGCCCTCTCACTTAGCAGTCAGACAGAGGAGAAACACCAGCTAACACGCTCCATGTGGGTTCTGAAAGAAGAACGCGACCAGATCCATAAGTCACTCTGCAGTTTAAAAGAAGAGAAAGAACAGCTGACAAGGTCCCTCTGTGGTCTGAAAGATGAGCGAGACAAGGTGACGCGGTCAATGTGTGGTTTAAAAGAGGAGAGAGACCAGCTGACAAGGTCCCTCTGTGGTCTGAAAGATGAGAGAGACAAGGTGACGCGGTCAATGTGTGGTTTAAAAGAGGAGAGAGACCAGCTAGTTCAGTCAATGTTTGGACTCCAGGAGGAGAGAGACCAGCCAGTTCAGTCAATGTCTGGACTCCAGGAGGAGAGAGATCAGCTAGTTCAGTCAATGTCTGGACTCCAGGAGGAGAGAGACCAGCTAGTTCAGTCAATGTCTGGACTCCAGGAGGAGAGAGACCAGCTAGTTCAGTCAATGTCTGGACTCCAGGAGGAGAGAGACCAGCTAGTTCAGTCAATGTCTGGACTCCAGGAGGAGAGAGACCAGCTAGTTCAGTCAATGTCTGGACTCCAGGAGGAGAGAGACCAGCTAGTTCAGTCAATGTCTGGACTCCAGGAGGAGAGAGACCAGCTAGTTCAGTCAATGTCTGGACTCCAGGAGGAGAGAGACCAGCTAGTTCAGTCAATGTCTGGACTCCAGGAGGAGAGAGACAAGCACTCGCAGTCTCTCTTCGGCCAAAAAGATGAGAGAGGCCAGTTGATGCAGTCAATGTGTGGTTTAAAGGGACAGCGACACCAGCTAACACAGACACTCAGCCATCTAGAGCAGGAAAGAGACAAGCTGTCATCTCTCAGCCTTCAAACACGAGAGCGGTACCAGGTGGACCAGTTTGTCTCTGATCTAAAAGAAGAGAAAGAGCAGCTAGTTAGGTCAATGGATGTTCTGAGAGAACAGAGAGAACAGCTCACAGAGGAGAGAGACCAGCTAGTTCAGTCAATGTCTGGACTCCAGGAGGAGAGAGACCAGCTAGTTCAGTCAATGTCTGGACTCCAGGAGGAGAGAGACCAGCTAGTTCAGTCAATGGATGTTCTGAGAGAACAGAGAGAACAGCTCACAGAGGAGAGAGACCAGTTGCAGATGGACGTCGCTACTCTACGGTATCAGCTGCTGTTACAGGGGCGGAGCCACAACCAGCAGCCCTCAGAGAACCACGTTGGCAAGGCAACACGCACAGAGGTTGTGGCTACAGAGAGAGGGGTTCAGATGCCAAAAATGCATGATGATGGTGATGTCACTCATAGATGTCTGGCCACGGTCTACTCCTACAAGACCATCCGTCTGGCACAGTCTGCACAGGTAGGAGGGAATCTTTGTACTTGTGTGAGTTGTTATGTATGTTGGCACTGAGTTTCTGTCAGTAGTAGCGTGTCGCAGGGCTGTGTGAGTTATAGCATATCCCCGTATCCAGGACCACTTGGGAGAGAAAGAGGGAACAGATATGGAGCAGAGTGAACTGATGAGGGAGATCGAGTCGCTGGGGTTAGAACTCAGAAGCTCACGAGAAGTACTGAAGAAGACCCAATCAGAGGTGAGCGCTCCTTTCTTCCTGTCTTGGCCAATCAGAGGAGAGGTCAGAACCATGACTGAACAGAATCTGTGTGTGCAGGCTCAAAGGTGGTACCGTGAGCTGGGTGTGTCTGAGGTCAGACGAGAGGAGGCTGAGAAGAGGGCGGGAAAGGCAGCCAATGAGGTGAAGGGGATGAGAGAGGAAACCAAGGAGGTGGAGAAGACAAAGAGGGAAAACCACACACTGAGAGCAGAGGTATGGATAGAGAAAGTATCCCTCTCACTAACCACCATAGTCATGTCATGATAACCCACTGGCTGTGTCTGTTGTTAGTTGGGAGAGGTGAAGAGCAGACTATTGTGTCTGGAGAGAGAGAAGACCGATGCTCACTCACTGAGGATCAAGATCCAAGAGAAGTTCAGCTTGCTTCAGGCTGAACTCAAAGCCAAGGTGTGTGTTGCTTCAGGCTGAACTCAAAGCCAAGGTGTGTGTTGCTTCAGGCTGAACTCAAAGCCAAGGTGTGTGTTGCTTCAGGCTGAACTCAAAGCCTAGGTGTGTGTTGCTTCAGGCTGAACTCAAAGCCAAGGTGTGTGTGTTGACTAAATCTTTCTATGTGTGTACTGTATACCTGAATTTGTGATCGTTCACGCAGAGTGTTGCTCTGAAGGAGCTGAGTTCAGAGTACACATCTCTGAAGGGAGAGCAGGGCAGCAGAGAGGACTGGAGCAACACACTCACCTTACTGAGGGTGCGCTATGATGACATCAGAAATAAGGTAAACTGCCTTTTGTCAGCTAAGATTGGTAAAGGTTACCCTTAAGTTTACCAATTTAGGTAGAAGGCATCCTTTTGCGCAGATTTAGAATCAGTTTAATACTCTACCATCCCCGAATCCCGAGCCTTACCTGTTAGGAAGAAAATTCAAAACTGACTTGAGATCAGTGTCAAGGAGCAACTTCATCCTAGTCTGATAAAACCACAGCTCTCTGCTTAGTGATGTTTGTTCAAAGACATGCAGAATGAATTGTATTGGAAGAGAGCTTTTACAATATCAACAGAGCTGTATTTGTGGTCAGTGTTTTTGGTTTACTGTAATGATTTGTTGTTATTTCCAGTCCGTGTATTTAGTCTAATGGCTATGTCTCTCCTGACTTTCTCCAGTACAATGTTCTCCTGAGAAAGAGTCAGACGGATCTGGACATAGCTCCTCTAAAGGTGAGGGGGGTGGAGAATGGGGGTAGTCTGTTAGTCTGGTTTGATACATGGTTGTTTGAAGCTAAAATAAGATTTGGTGTTGGACTTGTTTTGACTGACAGCTGTTGTATCCAATGGCAGGCCAGGCTGCCAGGTTTTGGTTTTGATTGACTAATGATCTGTCCAATGACAAGTCAAGCTGCCAGGTTTTGGTTTTGATTGACTGATGATCTGTCCGATGGCAGGCCAAGCTGTCATGCCTGGTGGTGAAGTGCCAGCAGAGGAACAGTCTACTGGTGCAGTTGATGCGAGCCCTGCGTCGGTATGGCTGCCTGGACTACAATCTGACCCAGGAGGCTGAGGACCTGCTTAATGACACAGCACTGCAGGACTACGCCAGCACCTTCACACCCCCATCCACTGCAGCTCTGCAGGAGAACACCCACCTTCTCCCACCTGCAGCCTCGGAACGACCAGAGTGCTCACAGACCTCTGCTGCAGCCTCCGCAGCACAGGTAAGAGATGTGGTAACACAGAGGTTTTCAAACCTCTCCTCGGGACCCCCAGCCGTTCCATATATTCAAGCTATTCCACAGCTAGTACACCGGATTAAACTTGTCAACTAATCAAGCCCTTAACTACTCGATTCAGGTGAGTTAGTGCAGGGCAACAACAAAATTGTGACATTTCCGATCCCGAGGAGAGTTTTGAAACGCACCACAGTAACACACCATATGTCACGCCCTGACCTTTGGTTAGGTCAGGGTGTGACGAGGGTGGTTTGTTTAGTTTTTGTATGTCTAGGGTTTTTGTAAGTCGAGGTGTTTATATGTCTATGGTTGCCTAGATTGGTTCTCAATCAGAGGCAACTGTTTATCATTGTCTCTGATTGGGGACCATATTTAGGTAACCATATTCCTTGGGTATTTTGTGGGTTGTTATTCTATGTTTAGTTGCCTGTCTGCACTAGCTATATTAGCTTCACGGTTCGCTTTGTTCAGTGTTCGTTCTTTCATTAAAGAAGTATGTGCGCTTATCACGCTGCGCCTTGGTCTCCTCCATATGACGACCGTGACACCATGCCACTGCACTGAACCACTAACTCATCTTAGTACAGTGTGAAACCAGTAGTGTAAAGTACTAAAGTAAAAATACTTTAAAGTAGTACTTAAGTAGTTTTTTGGGGAATCTGTACTTTACTATTCATATTTTTGACAACTTTAACTTTTATTTCACTACATTACTAAAGAAAATGATGTACTTTTTCTCCATACATTTTCCCTGACACCCAGAAGTACTCCTTACATTTCAAATCAAATGTTATTTATCACATACACATGTTTAGCAGATGTTGTTGCAGGTGTAGTGTTTCTAGCTCCAACAGTGTAGTAATATCTAACAATTCACAACAAAACACACAACCTAAAAGAAAAATAATGGATTTAAGGAATATATAAATATTAGGATGAGCAATATCGGAGTGGCGTGGACTAAAATACAGTAGAATAGAATACAGTATACGAGATGAGTAAAGCAAACATATGTAAACCTTATTAAAGTGACTAGTGTTCCGTTATTAAGGTCTACCATTTTGAATGCTTAGCAATTCAGGGAACTGGTCCAATTCACGCACTTATCAAGAGAACATCCCTGGTCATCCCTACTGCCTCTGATCTGGTGGACTCACTCAATAATGGAAAAGAGGTCTGAATGTTGCAGTGTGCCTCTGGCTATCTGTAAATAAAAAAGATAAAAGAAAATGGTGCCGTCTGGTTGGCTTAATATAAGGCATTTGAAATGATGTATACTTTTACATTTACTTTTGATACATAAGTATATTTAAAACCAAATACTTTTAGACTTTTACTCAAGTAGTATTTTACTTGGTGACTTTCACTTTTACTTGAGTCATTTTCTATTAATGTAACTTTACTTTTTCAAGTATGACAATTGGGTGCTTTTCTCACCACTGTGTAATACAGAAACATACCTCACACCAGCTGAAGGGGTTTATAACATAACACACCTGTGTAAGGGGTTTCCCTGGCCATCTCTGAGGGGTTGTGCTCTCTCCCTAGGAGCTGAGTAAAGCTGTGTCTGAAGGCAGTAGGAGGGAACACTTCAGAGTGTGTGTGGCCACAGCAGACTACTGCCCCTCTCCGAACATGCCTCACACTCTACTGCCAATGGTAGTTAGATTTAGAAATATTACAACTCTCAGTTTCTGTGGCACACAGTATTCCATCACAGGGCATTGTTTTAATTCATATAAATACATGACAACAAATGATATCTTGTTGCATGTCTTATACAGTAGGCTTATATTATCCACACATTTTTGTTACAGCTGCCCCTTTCTGCGGGTGAATCAGTCCAAGTCACTGGACTCACAGACAGACATGGGATGTACCATGCCGAGGTGAAAGGGGAGTCTGGCCTGGTCCCTGCCCGTTTCTTAGAGGAGAATGGGAGACCACTCATCCTGACTTCCCCCTCGCCAGAGAGATGTGCCAGTCTGACTAGGAAGCTGACCAGTCCAGGGAAGATAATCAACCTTCACCAGCAGTTGCAGAACACTCTCTCCAACAGCTACCAGGTAGGCCTATAGTACAGCTTCAACCATGTCTATGCTACCTACCTTCACACAAGTTATTTTAGATTTATTTAACCTTTATTTAGACAGGGAGTCAGACTGAGACCAAGGTCTCTTTTCCAGATGAGCCTGTATAGCACCACAATACACATCAAAATACAATAAACACTTTAAACTGCACATTCATATAAAAAACAGACACATATTAAATATTGAGTAACTTGTTTTCAACGGAAACTTCAGTTGTGGTAGAATTAAGTATCAAAACACACAATGCTATGCTAACCAGGCTTGAAGGACTGCAAATGTATATTGTTTATGCACAAAGTCCCAATATAGTCTACACAACCATGTCACCCATTCTCTCCCTAGGTTTTCCCTTCCAAGACCATCCCCCAGGTTTACTCCAGTCCCCCTCCAGGACAGGGGTACTCCCCAGGATACCCCAACCACAACCCTGCTGCCCCCAACCGACCCAAGCATACCCTTGTAGCAACTACCCCTATTATTACTAGTACTAGTCTCCTATCTGCCACTGCCCCCACTAAAACTACCAGTGATGGTGCTACCTCTTCAAAGCAGACCCCAAACAGAGCACATCCAACTACCAGCACTCCTATCTACACCACCACTACTGCCCTTAGCAGTGGTAAAGAACCCCTCTCTAAAACTGTCTCTGCTGCTGCTACCTCCAATGTTACAACCCCTGTTAATACCCCTCCTACCACTGTGGCCCGGACTGTTAAAGCACAGACTACCACTGCCTTGTGGAGCACTGCCCCCACCAAATCTGCCCCTCCACCTATTACCGCTGGAACTACAGCCACCACCAAAATGGCCCCCATCACTACTACTCTTCCCCTTGCTGAGTTGTCACGACTGCCTGATGAGGATCATTGCATCAAGAAGCCCCTCTCCAACCTCCAGCCTGAACAAGCTAAACCACCCAAACCCAGAGCTATACCAGGTGCAGTAGCCTACACAATACACACTGTTGACTGTACACTCGACGGAAAGCATACGTGTCTGATTGTCTTTGGTCCCGCCCCTCTTAGAACCTCCAGCTGAGGTGAGCTCTGTTGAGGTCATCAGGACGGTGGGACAGAGCAGCCTCATGATTGGTTGGGAGAGACCGCCACTGGATGAGCTGGGCTGCAGCAACAGAACCTTTGTGTATGGATACATGGTAGGCTGCTCCTCTCGCCTTGGATACATTAGAATGTAAATGGATGGCTTTGGTGTTGTTCATTCGGTGCTCTGTGTATGCCTTGCTCATCTCTCTCTCTCTCTCTCTCTCTCTCTCTCTCTCTCTCTTTCTCCCTCCACAGATCTATGTGGAAGGGGAGTTCCACAAGTCTGTCATGAGCTCTGCATGCACGAAGGTACGGTATGAAGCAGTCCTTTGACAACATGCTCCACCTTTCCTCCTCCTCTTTCTCCTCTTCCTGTTCTAATGATGCAATAATATTCATCACTGTGTGTGGTGTTTCTACGTCTCATCAGTTGAATGGTTGAAGATGACAGTGTGTATCTGTCCTCTCTTTCAGTGTATTCTGGAGAATCTGGATCTGTCCGGCCCAGTCCACATCAGTGTTCAGACCCTGGGATCCAACGGTCTCTATGCAGAGAAGGTCCACCTCATCTACAGGGGAAAACGCACCCAGTTTAGGACAGATCACACCCGTGTCAACACAGCTTCTGCTGCTCCCTGCACAGACCCTGCCTACCGAGACTGCAGGACTCCGCCCACACACCGACACAATGGCTCCACCCAACCAGTGAGTTCTACAGACATGCCCACTTCTAAATTGACACACCCACCACATGATCACTTTTGCCCTGACCATTTTGGGAAACTTACCCTGACCCAAAGTTTTCATCTTTTAATCTTTTACTGCATATTTTCAGCCACACTCTCCAGTTGAAACCTTACTCACCCGACTCAGCAAGTCCAACGGTCTTGATGTGTTCCTTTTCAGTTGCTGTGTTTCATTGAAATCTGTATGAAATAATGAAATGTGATGCATTCATAAATATCTACATTTACAGTCATCTCTTCTGGGCTTGTGTATTAATGTGTGTGTGTCTGTGTGTGTACTCTGCGTGTGTGTGTGGCGTGCCTTTCAGCTTGTGGCCATCTACAACTACAACCCTCTGAAGGACAGTCCTAACCTCCACCCCAGCAGAGAGCTGACCCTGAGAGAGGGAGACACCGTCATGCTGCTAGGCAACCCACGCAACGACGGCTTCTGTCAGGCCGAGGTGGGCCAATCAACAACATCCAGTCAACAGTCATTTACCAATCAACTTGCAGAATTAACTTGTAGTTTGAATCTCTTTATATCGGATCATCATGTGTATGCAAAGGGCATTCTGGAAAGTATTCAGACCCCTTGACTTTTTCCACATTTTGTTACGTTACGGCCTTATTCTAAAATTGATTAAATTAAATGTTTTACTCATCAATCTACACACAATACTCCATGATGACATAATGAAAAACAGGTTTTTAGAAATTTTAGCAAATGTATAAAAAGACCAAAAAACAGATACCTTATTTGTGTAAGTATTCAGACATTAGCTATGAGAATTGTAATTGAGCTCAGGTATATCCTTTTTCCATTGATCATCCTTGAGATGTTTCTACAACTTGATTGGAGTCCACCTAGGGTAAATTCAATTGATTGGACATGATTTGGAAATGCACACACCTGTCTATATAAGGTCCCACAGTTGACAGTGCATGTCAGGGAAAAAAACAAGCCACGAGGTTGAAGGAATTGTCCGTAGAGCTCCGAGACTGGATTGTGTCGAGGCACAGATTTGGGTAAGGGTACCAAAACATGTCTGCAGCATTGAAGGTCGCCAAGAACATAGTGGCCTCCATCATTCTTAAATGTAAGAAGTTTGGAACCACCAAGACTCTTCTTAGAGCTGGCCGCTCGACCAAACCAAAAGGCACCTGAAGACTCAGACCATGAGAAATAAGATTCTCTGGTCTGATTAAACCAAGATTGAACTCTTTGGCCTGAATGCCAAGCGCCACGTCTGGAGGAAACCTCGTGCTGTGGGGATGTTTTTTCAGTGACTAGTCAGGATCGAGGGAAAGATGAACGGAGCAAAGTACAGAGAGATCCTTGATGACAATCTGCTCCAGAGCCGTCAGGACCTCAGACTGGGGGTGAAGGTTCACCTTCCAACAGGAGAACGACCCTAAGCACACAGCCAAGACAGCGCAGGAGTGGCTTCGGGATAAGTCTCTGAATGTCCTTGAGTGGCCCAGCCAGAGCCCGGACTTGAACCCGATCAAAAATCTCTGGAGAGACCTGAAAATAGCTGTGCAGCGATGTTCCCTATCCAACCTGACAGAGCTCGAGAGGATCTGCAGAGAAGAATGGGAGAAACCTCCCAAATAGAGGTGTGCCAAGCTTGCAGCGTCATACCCAAGAAGACTTGAGGCTCTATTCGTTGCCAAAAGTGCATTAACAAAGTACTGAATAAAGGTTCTGAACACTTATTTAAATGTGAAATAAATGCAATTTAAAAATAAATAAAAAATAGTTTTGCTTTATCATTATGGGGTATTGTGTGTAGATTGATGAGGAGAAAAACTATTGAATACATTTTAGAATAAGGCTGTAACATAACAAAATGTGGAAAAAGTCGAGGGGTCTGAATGCTTTCTGAATGCACTGTAATTGAACAGATCTGTGTCTGAGAAATCTAACAGACTGTTATCTAACAGACTGTTATCTAACAGACTGCTATCTAACAGACTGCTATCTAACAGACTGCTATCTAACCAGACTGCTATCTAACCAGACTGCTATCTAACCAGACTGCTATCTAACAGACTGCTATCTAACAGACTGCTATCTAACAGACTGCTATCTAACCAGACTGCTATCTAACCAGACTGCTATCTAACAGACTGCTATCTAACCAGACTGCTATCTAACCAGACTGCTATCTAACCAGACTGCTATCTAACCAGACTGCTATCTAACCAGACTGCTATCTAACAAGACTGCTCTATCCAAACAGACTGCTATCCAAACAGACTGCTGTCTAACAGATGACTATCTTACAGACTACTATCTAGCAGACTGCTATCTAAACAGATGAGTGCAGCTGTACTGTAGATAGCTTACTGAGTGACTATGTGTTTCAGGTGAATGGCAGACGAGGTCTGGCTCCTGTGGCGTTACTAGAGGAAGTTCCTGTTCCAGACAGACATGTAAGCCCCGCCCCTCCCCAATCTTCTCCTGAGAGAGGAGCAGATGATAGGCCACTGTGCCTGCCAAACAGAGAGAGAACAAGATGGGCTTCAGTGACTGTCAATCAGTGAGAGAACAAGATGATGGGCCACTGTGGCTGCCAATCAAAGAATGCTTACCTGCAGAGAGATTATAGTGGACAGAGTTAATGACATCGTCAAACACTACCTGCTTGTGACACAAACATTCATAACCGCTCGCTGCCCAAAGTAATTTGAAATGGAAGGCTACAGTAGAGCATCAGCCTAAATGTGGGAAGTTGTGTGGCCCAGTTCGACATTGTGCTTCGATGGACAGTTCCTTATAGCCTACATAATACTCACTGAGATTGTCGAATCACCACTAACTGTCACCTCTATCAAAATGATCTCTAATCACCTCTATCAAAATCCCCACTGTTCTGTGTGTTATCTCTCATGGACAGACGCACGTAATATAGCTGGTATTGTAGTGTCTGTCAACAGACTGTGGGATGCGACGACTATCAAGGAACTTGATCAGTGATTTTTCATCACTGATAATTTTGGACAAATCACGATTTCGCATCTTTCGAATTTCGGAAGGGGAGGGGGACCTTTGGCCCATAGACTTGCCTGTAACTTGCAAAGGTGGGTGGAGCTACTGCCCTGCTTCCGCTGCTTGCTCTAGTCTCTTTTCAAACACATCTTCCCCGAGAAAAGAATTGAGTATCTAACTAAATTATGCAAAATTGTAATTCTGGGTTTCTGGGTTTTGACAAGTGTCAAAGGTTGGCCTAATGGATCTGACAACCTGTCTTATATCAAGTGCATTCATGGTAATAAAGCTAGGCCATTTTACTGGATCCTTTATCAAGCCAAATAGGGTAAAAAGAGGTCCATACCAAAGACTTGGATATTTCAGTTCTTTGTCGTTATACACTGAACAAAAATATAAATGCAAAATGTAATGTGTTGGTCCAATGTTTCATGAGTTGAAATGAAAGATCCTGGAAATGTTCCATTCACATAAAAAAATAATATCTCTCTAGTTTGGTGCAGAAATGTGTTTTACATCCCTGTTAGTGAGCATTTCCCTTTTGGCAAGATAATCCATCCACCTGGCAGGTGTGGCATATCAAGAAGATGATTAAACAGCATGGTCATTACACAGGTGCACCTTGTGCAAGGGACAATAAAAGGCCACACTAAAATGTGCAGTGTTGTCACACAACGCAATGCCACAGATGTCTCAAGTTTTGAGGGAGCGTGCAATTGGCATGCGGACTGCAGGAATGACCACCAGAGCTGTTTCCAGAGAATTTGATGTTTAATTTCTCAACCATAAGCCACCTCCAACATTGTTTTAGAGAATTTGGCGTGCGGTTTGCTGATGTCAATGTTGGAGGGTTATGGTATGGCGGTGGGATTATGGTATGGGCAGGTGGCGGTGGTGTTATAGTATGGGCAGGCATAAGCTATGGACAACGAACACAAGTGCATTTTATCTATGGCAATTTGAATGCACAGAGATACCGTGATGAGATCCTGAGGCCCATTGTCGTGCCATTCATCCGCTGCCATCACCTCATGTTTCAGCATAATAATGCACAGCCCCATGACGCAACGATCTGTACACAATTCCTGGAAGTTGGAAATGTCCCAGTTCTTACATGACCTGCATACTCACCAGACATGTCACCCGTTGACCATGTTTGGGATGCTCTGGATTGACGTGCACCACAGTGTGTTCCAGTTCTCGCCAATATCCAGCGACTTTGCACAGCCATTGAAGAGGAGTGGGACAACATTTCACAGGCCACAATCAACAGCCTGATCAACTCTATGCAAAGGAGATGTGTCACGCTGCACGAGGCAAATAATGGTCACACTGGTTTTCTGATCCACTCCGCTACTTTTTTAGGTATCTGTATTCTCGGTCATGTAAAATAAATAGATTAGGGCCTAAATAATTTATTTCAATTGACTGATTTCCTAATATGAACTGTAACTCTGTAAAATCATAGAAAATGTTGCGTGCTGCATTTCTATTTTTGTTTAGTGTATTTACAAAAGCCAATCATGGTTGATCATGGTTGATCATCGAATCAGGAATTTGATTGAGGTCTGAGATGTTCGACTGTAGAATCGAATCACTCGATGAAGTCAAGTCATTCAGATGGATAGAAATTTGTCACGGATATATATTTTTTGAGATGATTAAAGAACCGGAGGTATGCCATTGGGATGAACAGTACTGTATGGGTGCCTGTGGGTATCAGTCTCCTTTCATTTCCTCAGTCTCTGTCTACAGTCTAACTGAAGTTAATAACCTTTTACTTTTCTGTTCTGATCTGAAATGGAGAAAATACATTCTGTGTGAGACACATGACTACTACATACTTGTCCCTCCTCTGATTGTGGGAACGGCCATGGGGCCACAAATGTATTTCTGTATCACTCTGTGCATATGTCGTCATTTGATTTCCTAATGATTTCTTTAGACTGTATGAAGAGAATAAATGTTTAGATGACATCAGATATAGTAGTATGTCCTGTATTTTCTGGATTATACTGCGGTGTACAATCTTGATTTTACCACTAGAGGGCAGTCTTCGCAAACTTTCCAACATGCTGCCCTCAAAAGCCAAATTAATCTGTGGGTGTACTTGTACTTATCTCCTCTCTGTTTAGGGACTATTGAGCCCCCATGTGATGCAGGTAATTGTATATCAAAACTCCCACTGTGTGTTGCGTACAAACACTTACATATAGACTTGTTAGGGAATACTCTCACACACGCTTTGGAGGCAAGAGTGCCTTAATAACCGCCTGCTGTGGTCTGCTGCTGTGTGAACTCCTCAAGGTGTAAAACCCCATAGCTCAGCAGAAATAAAGTGTGTGTGTATGTGAGTATTCCCTAACAAGTCTACATGTAAGTGTTTGTACACAACACACGGTGGGAGTTTTGATATACAATCATCTGGGGAGATAGTTGCTCAATAGTCCCTAAACAGAGAGGAGAGGAGATAAGAACACCCACATCCTCAAACCCATACACCAACACACACAGTCGGACGACAACAGAAAAGAGAGAACTTGGTGAATGAGGTATGGGTTGTGGAGGAACTGCAGCATACATTTTTTGACTTATAAAATAAAGTCAAAAAATGATATATACCCATTGATTCTTGAATAATTTAAGGAAGGAACCCTTTTTAAAAATGTTAGCCTAAAATGATATACCCAAATCTAACTGCCTGTAGCTCAGGACTTGAGCGAAAAGTGCAAATCAATCCCAGAACAACAGCAAAGGACCTTGAGAAGATGCTGGAGGAAACAGGTACAAAGTATCTATATCCATAGTAAAACGAGTCCTATATTGACATAACCTGAAAGACCGCTCAGCAAGGAAGAAGCCACTGTTCCAAAACCGCCATTAAAAAGCCAGACTATGGTTTGCAACTGCACATGGGGACACAGATCGTACTTTTTGGAGAAATCTCCTCTGGTCTGACGAAACAAAAATAGAACTGTTTGACCATAATGACCATCTTCATGTTTGGAGGAAAAAGAGGGATGCTTGCAAGTCGAAGAACACTGTCCCAACCGTGAAGCACGGGGGTGGCAGCATCATGTTGTGGGGGTGCTTTGCTGCAGGAGGGACTGGTGTACTTCACAAAATAGATGGCATCATGAGGTTGGAAAATTATGTGGATATATTGAAGCAACATCTCAAGACATCAGTCAGGAAGTTAAAGCCTGGGTCTTCCAAATGGACAATGACCCCAAGCATAAAAAATAAAAAGTATTTAGTCAGCCACCAATTGTGAAAGTTCTCCCACTTAAAAAGATGAGAGGCCTGTAATTTTCATCATAGGTACACTTCAACTATGACAGACAAAATTTGAAAAATAATTCCAGAAAATCACATTGTAGGATTTTTTATTAATTTATTTGCAAATGATGGTGGAAAATAAGTATTTGGTCAATAACAAATGTTTATCTCAATACTTTGTTATATACCCTTTGTTGGCAATGACAGAGGTCAAACGTTTTCTGTAAGTCTTCACAAGGTTTTCACACATGGGTATTTTGGCCCATTCCTCCATGCAGATCTCCTCTAGAGCAGTGATGTTTTGGGGCTGTTGCTGGGCAACACAGACTTTCAACTCCCTCCAAAGATTTTCTATGGGGGTAGAGATCTGGAGACTGGCTAGGCCACTCCAGGACCTTGAAATGCTTCTTACGAAGCCACTACTTCGTTGCCCGGGAGGTGTGTTTGGGATCATTGTCATGCTGAAAGACCCAGCCACGTTTCATCTTCAATGCCCTTGCTGATGGAAGGAGGTTTTCACTAAAAATCTCACGATACATGGCCCCATTCACTCTTTCCTTTACACGGATCAGTCGTCTTGGTCCCTTTTCAGAAAAACAGCCCCAAAGCATGATGTTTCCACCCCATGCTTCACAGTAGGTATGGTGTTCTTTGGATGCAACCTTGGATGCAACCTCCAAACACGACGAGTTGAGTTTTTACCAAAAAGTTATATTTTGGTTTCATCTGACCATATGACATTCTCCCAATCTTCTTCTGGATCATCCAAATGCTCTCTAGCAAACTTCAGACGGGCCTGGACATGTACTGGCTTAGCAGGGGGACACGTCTGGCACTGCAGGATTTGAGTCCCTGGCGGCGTAGTGTGTTACTGATGGTAGGCTTTGTTACTTTGGTCCCAGCTCTCTGCAGGTCATTCACTAGGTCCCCCCGTGTGGTTCTGGCATTTTTGCTCACCGTTCTTGTGATCATTTTGACCCCACGGGGTGAGAGCTTGCGTGGAGCCCCAGATCGAGGGAGATTATCAGTGGTCTTGTATATCTTCCATTTCCTAATAATTACTCCCACAGTTGATTTCTTCAAACCAAGCTGCTTACCTATTACAGATTCAGTCCTCCCAGCCTGGTGCAGGTCTACAATTTTGTTTCTGGTGTCCTTTGACAGCTCTTTGGTCTTGGCCATAGTGGAGTTTGGAGTGTGACTGTTTAAGGTTGTGGACAGGTGTCTTTTATACTGATAACAAGTTCAAACAGGTGCCATTAATACAGGTAATGAGTGGAGGACAGAGGAGCCTCTTAAAGAAGAAGTTACAGGTCTGTGAGAGCCAGAAATCTTGCTTGTTTGTAGGTGACCAAATACTTATTTTCCACCATAATTTGCAAATAAATTCATAAAAAATCCTACAATGTGATTTTCTCTTTTTTTTTTCTTCTCATTTTGTCTGTCATAGTTGAAGTTTACCTATGATGAAAATTACAGGCCTCATCATTTTAAGTGGGAGAACTTTTGCACAATTGGTGGCTGACTAAATACTTTTTTTGCCCCACTGTACTTCCAAAGTTGTGGCAAAATGGCTTAAGGACAACAAAGTCTAGGTAATTGAGTGGCCATCACAAAGCCCTGACCTCAATCATATAGAACATTTGTGGGAAGAACTGAAAAAGCGTATGCGAGAAAGGAGGCCTATACTCCTGACTCAGTTACACCAGTTCTGTCAGGAGGAATGGACAACAAATCACCAAACTTATTGTGGTTAGCTTGTGGCAATGCTACCAAATAATAATTGAGTGTATGTAAACTTCTGACCCACAGGGAATGTGATGAAAGAAATAAAAGCTGAAATAAATCATTCTCTCCACTATTATTCTGACATTTCACATAATTTAAATAAAGTGGTGATCCTAACTGACCTAAAACAGGGAATTTTTACTAGGATTAAATGTATTTGGCCAAGGTGTATGTAAACTTGCAACTTCAACTGTGTATATATATATCTATATATTTTTTTTTTCTTCAAATTTTCAAACAGCACATTTAGCCCCAATGAGCTATACATTTGGGTGAGTTTTTTTAATCATCTGAGTATCCTTGTTTCACTGCCAAAATTAAGATTAAACCATCTAGTGTTCAGTGAAATAACAACACAATGTCAAATACAGGTAGCCTAGTCAAATAATTAACATCCAATCCTATTAACTGCTACTCTCTCGCAGGAAACCTTCACTCTTGCGCAGACATTTAGAAACAAAACATGCCAATTTGAAAAATAAGCCACGGGAGTTTTTTGAGCGAGAATAAAGACGACATTCGAGTAGTAAGACCTGTATAAAAGCCACAGATACCATTAATAAGAAGGGGCTAGAAGAGTCTTATATAGTGAGCTACCGAGTGGCTAGGACTGGCAGGACGCATACTATTGTGGTGGACTTAATTCTTCCAGCTGCCGAGGATATGGCTGGGACAATGCTGGGGGAAAAGGCCATAAAAACTATACAGACAATGCCTCCATCAAACAACACTGTTTCACGACGCATCAGTGACCTGGCACGAGATGTTTTGAAATAACTAATGCTTCTTATACAAACCAGTGAATTATGTGTGTTACAGATGGATGAGTCAACAGACGTGGCGGGCCTGGCACAGCTCCTGGTGTATGTCCGTTACGTTTATTGGGGGTCAATTAAATCATTTCCCCCACACAGTCTGTGCCTGTATTTAGTTTTCATGCTAGAGAGGGCCGAGAATCCACTTTCACATAGGTACGCGGTTGCAAAGGGCATCAGTGTCTTAACAGCGCGATTTGCCAAGGCAGGATACTCTGAGCGCAGCCCTATCCAGAAATCTGGCAGTGGCTTCTAATTAAATTAAATTTTCACAGAACCGCTTGCTGCAAGGCTCTATTGAGGCTCTCTTGTTCAGATATCGGTAAGTGTATAACGAATCCAGTTGTTTGTCATCCGTTTCGGGAAAGCACCTGCATAATTGCGAACCCAGCTCACTCAAGTGCTTCGCTATATCACATTTGACATTGTCCGTAGCTTGAGTTCATTTGCAAAAAATCATACAATGATTGAAAGACCTTTGTGTTGTCCTTGTTACTGCAGACAGAGAAGAGCTCCAACTTCTTAATCATAGCCTCAATTTTGTCCCGCACATTGAATATAGTTGCGGAGAGTCCCTGTAAGCCACGAGCCGGGTTGTGACAAACTCACACTCCTTCTTATGTTTAATAAATGTATCGTATAGTGTGTGCGTGGCAGGCTTACAATGATGGCAAACAACATTTAAGAGTACACTGACCCTGGTGCTAGAGGGGGTATGAAGCTGGAGGTTGAATGTTTGAAGGGGTACGGGACTATAAAACATTTGGGAACCACTGTACTAGAGGATAACTTAGAAATACCTAATGAGCTCAGTTCAAGACTAGTGCAGCTGTCTGTAGAGCTGTGCACTCCACTGTTGCAGCCTGGAGAAACCCCAGATCCTGGAGACACTAGTGACACAGACACCGACATCCCACTCTCCTAGCACAGGGTGTGTTTGAAGGGTGTTGTTTACAGGCTGTTTACTCCCTGTATGGAGACTCCCGTAGTGAAAACCTCAGGGTCGTCATGTTGTCCTTATTAAACACACCCGGGACAACAGAGCAGTGTAGAACCCTCCTCGACTGGAGTTAACAAAGGCTGATTAATGAAGACATGCTTGTTAATGTCACAGGATGGCAGAGAGAGATGAGGAGGAGAATTTGGTGGCGATCTGGATGAAGTGAGTTGTGTATGCTTCACTACTCTTGCAAAACCTTGTGCATGTGTTTTTATGTCCAGTGCCTTCAGAAAGTATTCACACCCCTTGACTTTTCCAAATGTTGTTGTTGTAACAGACTGAATATAAAATTGATTAATTTGAGATTGATTAATTTGAGATAGTGTGTCACTGGCCTAGACACGTCACAGAATAAATTGCATTGATGAAATCTGTGTGCAATAATAGTGTTTAACATGATTTTTGAATGACTACCTCATCGCTGTACCCCACACATACAAGTATCTTTAAGGTCCCTCAGCCGAGCAGTGAATTTCAAACACAGACTCACCCACAAAGTTGAGGTTTACCAATGCCTCGCAAAGAAGTGCACCTATTGGTATATGGGTAAAAACGAACAGACAGTGAATATCCCGTTGAGTATGGTGCACTTATCAATTACACTTTGGAGGGTGTATCAATACACCCAGTCACTACAAAGATACAGGCGTCCTTCCTAACTCAGTTGCCGGAGAGAAAGGAAACCACTCAGGGAATTAACCATGAGACCAATGGTCACTTTAAAACAGTTACTGAGATTATCGGCTATGATAGGAGAACACTGAGCATGGATCAACAACATTGTAGTTACTCCACAATACTAACCTACATGACAGAGTGAAAAGAAGGAAGCCTGTACAGAATAAAAATAGTCCAAAACAAAATATTCCTGTTTACAATTTGACAAAGAAATGAACTTCATGTCCTGAATACAAAGTGTAATGTTTGGGGCAAATCCAACACATCACTGACTCCCACTCTTCATATGTTCAAGCATGATGGTGGCTGCATCATGTTATGGGTATGCTTGACATCGGCAAGGATTAGGGAGTTTTTTGGGATGAAAAGAAACTCAATAGACCTAAGTACAGAAAAACCAATGGAAAACCTGGTTCAGTCTGCTTTCCAACATGTTTTCACTTTCATTATGGGGTATCGTGTCAATTGAATCCATTTTGAATTCAGCCTGCAGCACAACAAAATGTGGAGTAAGTCCAGGGGTATTAATGCTTTCTGAAGACACGCGTGTGTGTGTGTGTCTGCTTGTCAGTGACGGCAACATCTGGGCCCCGGCCCCAGTAGGGATTCTGGGACATGCTGTATAACGCAGACAGGCACCTCTGGAACCTTCCTCACAGCGTGTGTGTGTTTATCTGCACATGTTGGAAAATATGTTTGTATGAACGAGAGCATA